>NW_019214832.1:0-51192 GCF_002532875.2 Varroa jacobsoni
CTCTGCTAAGAAACATCATATGAGAGACACCGGCTTTGTGGTAAAAAATATGGAAAATTACTTTTATAGGGTGTAACATTAATAACTCTTATTCTCACCACAGGTCAAGTGATAACGGTCCTGTCGGAACTATGCACGGTGCAATCAAATATCGGACGGAACAGTGCTTCCGTCCTGTCGGACTTCGCCTCCAAACGTACCCCCAACGCTGGCCAATATCCCTCAGTCCCTCACAGTCCCAACAATACGCGAACGAGGTTGTTGCTTAAACCTTACACTGTCTCTGCCTCTTGCTAGTTAGCGCCTCTGCTGCCTCAGGTGTGAACGACACAGAGCGCTTCTCCTCGTTGGGGTCACCAAGATCACCAGACCAGGCCCCAGTTCTCGCCTGAGTTGGTCAATGCAAGCCATCAGGCCTGCTCTGCAAGCGTAATTCTTTCTTTGCACCCTCTTCCTCTTGCTATGTGAATCATGGGGGAGTACTATAGCGACCCTACCGTCAAGGACCAGCTATGCTGTAGCATCGAAATGATGATGGCAGCGGAGAAATATATCGGTGAATTATGGGCCTACTTCAGCTTTGTTCCTAGCGGTTTTTTCACATTTGGTATCGCCATAGTGTGTGGCAGTACTACGGTTCTACGTCGTAGTGTGTCGCGCCTCTTCACTGTTCACGTATAGTAATAGTGGTGGAAGCAAACGTGAAGGTGGTTCGCCTTGGGAAAGGATGGGTGAATTGTGAGAGTGAATACCGATCCCACAGGGGAGCGGTCCGGCCGTTAGCGGCCCGGAGGAAAATGATGAGGGAAAAGTCGCAATCGGCAATTCGCTTCACCGACTGGAGCCACTGGACGACGGCACCCGGTTACTGTTCTGTTCCCAATGCCTGGCCGCTGCTCGCTGGCACATCGGTCATTCGATGCAGCAGCAGCACGGTGACTCGAACAGCCTCAGAGCATGGGAGTCGGCTGAGTGAGTGCAATCGTTGACGCCGACTGGCGACGTGCTGGAAGACAGACGCAGCGCTAGTCACAGCAGCAGGTCACCATAAGAATTCGTTGTGAAGCTAAACCAAACTCAGTCGAATCGAGACAGGCCGTACCCTGGACCTTCGTCGTAGTTGTCAGAGTGTCGATTCTCGGGTCCACCACGAATCGAACAAAACCAGCCGTTTTCTCGTCGAACGAACAGAAAGACCAGTATCGCTCGAAGTAGGACAGAGGGTTCGCCTTGGTAAAGACGGCGAACCGCTCAGGCTGCGACGGCGATACAGAACAGCGGCAAGAGAAAGGAAGACGGAGAACTCTTAGAGCTGTGGAAGCTGGAGCAGACTACGGCTCCGCTACAAGCTAGTTTTCTATTAAGCAAACTAATGACCACCTTGAGAAAGGCCCATGGAAAGAAGCTTGAGGAGCAGCATCGGACTGCTGTTTCGCCTTCTACTGCAGGCGCGAAAGGACACTGCAGTAAGAAGTCCATCAGAGATGGCGAAACCCCGCAGTGAAGACCAGAAACCTTCTATGACTATTGCCGACGTTCCAGGCCGCTGCTCGGGAACTCCACCACTCCATTTAGGAGGACTCTCTGCTCCCGTTAGTACTGCTACGGCTACAGGAGCGTCAGCAGCCAGACTCGACTGACGGCTGTCGGTAACTGGCGACAGTGCTGTCCCGCTGTTTATCTTGAATTCTCCGTTTGCTTTCTTTTTTTGCCCTATCGGCTTTGCCTGCTGATTCAGACGAATGACGCCTTTTCCCTCTAGGAAAAAGGTTATTCGAATTCCATTGACGGTTTATTATCCTTTGTGTCACATGGCCACTGCTATTGTTACTGCCACCTTCCACTGACCAGCTGCCAGTGGCCGCGGGCTCACGATTAGCTTTTCGTCCGTGTTCAGTCATCCTTGCCACGATTGTCAGACACAGACAATAGATAATGCTGGACCATACTTAGCAGAAAAGACTATCGCGGGAGCGTCAGCGGCCGCTGCTTTTCATAGTTGGATTCAGTAATTTTTCACAGTGTCCCTTATGTTTGGCGTTTGTAACTCATGGTGCAGAATTACCGAGGGTGTGGACATTCGACAGATTTTCGACCACTCAATGAAACCGTGGCCCGCCGTAAAAGAAACCGAGGTTCTAAGGCTAGTCTTTACAACTTCACTACTATAACGCTCACTTGACATGTTTATACATCTACGCGTATGACGTAGACCTGAATAGAAACTCTGAAAGATCATTACTTCCGGAGGAAATTAGAATGCAATTCGCCTTGCCCATTTGCCATGTCGAATCTACCGATCCTATGAAAAAGCGGTCATCGTTAGCAAACAACATCGTCACTTTTTACTATCACTATAGACAGTGTCACGCTATAACGTTAAAAAACAGCGATTCCGCCAACAGCGGCTGAAACTATACCACGCTGCTCCGGTCCGTTTACCACTAGTACGATTTAGAGATTCAAACCCTCTAGATACAGCCAGACATATACACACACGCACTGATGTGTAGTGCAGCCCTTTACATGAACTCGCAGTGACTGTGTGTGCAATCAGAACTTCGATTGCAGCAAACACCCAGGTGAAAAAAGCTGTTCGACGGACTGCTGCTCCATCCTTTCCATCTCTCTCTTGGGTCACCCGCAGAAAATGAGAGCAGCAGCACATGGAAGCCGAGAAGCTGAAGTCCAGAAGATAAAATGAATGTGGAATCCATCGCGAGCTTAAAGCTTCGAACGGTGACTTCCTCAGCCGAAGGAAAACCGACAGCCGTAATTCTGTTCTCGATTTTTTCTCTGCCTGTTCGGGAGGGTAACCAAAGCTCCGTTCCCATGAGCTGGGAATCGTGTCTGGGGTTTAGACGGGTGGAACTGAAGCCTTGGTGCCGTTAGCGGACCAAGACGACAAGCGAGGCGATGGGCAGTACGAATGAAGTCTGGAACAAGGTAGCTAGTCAAGAGTATGGTGCAGACGAACGAGTAGGAGATGGTTGAAATTATTCGATGTGAGAGCGATCGGCGTCAACCGATCGACTGCACTGAGCTGCTGAGAGATTGTCAACGCACTTCTGCTGGACTGCGCATGAAAGTATAGGAATAGAGAGAGGAGGAGAAACGAAGGGATAGAGCGGGAAACGCGCAAAGACCCCATCGCTGCAGCTGGTGCCATTGGCTGTTTCCCACACATCAGGTAATCAGATAACGACTTTGCCAGCAGTACAGTCGCACGGTCAAACTACTACTAGCCAACAAAGCAGTCACCTAGCGAACAGAGCCCTGGTTACTGATGATGCTGATGACGGTGACGGTGGTAGCAAGCTTCAACGACGTTGAGGAAAGTACAAATGGCCAAACCTCCGGCTGTTTGGGCGAGTCTCCCTGGAGCATTGCGTTGCCGAGAGCTTAGCGACTGACTAGCTTGCTGGCTTTACGACGCGGCTCCCACGCTGGTCTCGTTGGTCGGTCCTACTCATTTGTATTATTAATACTTCGGTCGTTCTCAATTGCCTAAAACAGTTCGGTTGGATAAAGAGCTACGTTCGCTCGTAAGACGTGTTAGTGACTTTTCACAAGCTGATGGAAAGGGTAGAAAGGGAAAGCAGTAGTTCGCCTATCGTCCTAACAGGCCTGTTCCTCTTTTTGTGCTGTGTGTACCATGGCTTCTTTGCTAGTTTATTATAATGACTGTACCATTGTTTGTGTAAAAGTGGTGTCGCCGACGGCTCTTATGTTGCGTTACTGTTGACGCTGTTACTATTATGTAATTTGTTTATATTTTCCGAGTTATTAGGTCAAAAATGAACACAATCGTACATACACATAAGTGCATAATAGTGTGTAATCTCCAATTGCTATTTCCTTGTCTTCCTTGGCTTTATATATGTGCTCTTTGCGGTATCTCAACTTTTCGTACATTTCACCGTGGTGAAGATTCATATACGAATAAATAACATGCCTTACTCCTATTGCGACTTCTCAAATCAAAAAGATGCGACATACGGGAAATTTTACCGCCAGAGATTGTTGTCATAATGTATCCATTGTGATGCACCGAATAAAGTTGCTGGGTTATAAAATCACATTTAGATAATAGCCAATAATCGCAATAACATATAAAATTAAAGAAGACAACAAAACAGTCAATTATCACGGTAATAATTCATTCCTTGTCTCTGTACACAACAAACATATTAACTTGAGTGGAATTGAATGGCGCGTTATTTATTAAAAGGTGAACGCCAAAGAGTATTGTGCCCTTAACTCCCCTATTTGCCTCGATTCCCTCCCCTTCAGTATGCCTCCGGGGGCAAGCTATCACGTGCCAAGGCTACTCGCACTTTTGCTAGACCACCCTAAACGCACGCGTTCAGCATCCATGTAAATTGACAAAGTCTCTCGAGATTTTTGCTTTGGAAATGGATGAGTTGGAGGAAACGACGACGTGTCTTTGTGCTCCCTCTTCACAGCAAACGTTCCAGCAGAGTCATTGGCACAGGGACGCTGCTGCAGGATCGCCGTCTTGCTGTCCCCAACGGTATACCCTTGCGCGGTTGCTGTTCGTGCATCAGAACACCACAGAGTTCAGGATACTGAATCCCTCAGGCTTACTTACAGTGCATAATGCTTTTGAATTCTAGTTGTCTAGAGTCCTGATGGCCACAGTTGGTGTACTGGTTATGTGCGAGCTTGAGCTGGTTCCGCCGCTAGGGTTTTACAACGACAACTACTGCCGCTGGTAACCACGAAGTCGTCGGTAATTCCTATAGCAGCTACAGCAAAGCAACAATTCCAACAGGAGCCGAGTGCGGCCTGAATGGGCCTGAATGTTAAGTCAAGCCTTTCTGTCTGAATGAACAAGTTTATCTTGTGAAATACAAGCGTAACGTAACCAACAATGGGTCCATGTTTGGTGTATGGTTTTTTTGTTGCGGAAAAGTTTTTCCTCTATATATCAGTGCTATGAACATAGTTTTACCTCATATATGATCCTCTGCTGCGCCTGGTAGTAGCTTTTTGCTTGTGTCGGGACGCAACTCTGACCTGCTTTACTATAACAAGAAATCTTTTTCTGATAATAATATAATTGTGATTAAATATAAAGCCTTGGTTAACGAAACAGGCATGTATGAATGCCATTCATAAATATCATTTTCCTTATTATAATACTAAAATACGTACGTCTTTAACCAGTACTACTCGACCAACCTGGTAAAAACAACAGCAGTAATTATTACGTGATTTTTGCACTATGTTTGTAGCTTCCACGGCGCGACCTCAGCAACAGGCAATGATGCAGCTAGACCACGTTCTCTCATCTCAAGTAGTTACTAGAAGTTATCGTCCAAAGTTCCTAATTCTATATAATAAGTAGTTCCGTAGAGCAGCAGTCAGCGTCTTCGAAGACGCGTGACCCTATTTGCCTGCTTGTTCTTCTTTCTGGTCGGCATTGTTTTCTCTCTTTTTGTATATATATTTGTACAGGGTGGGACAAATATGAATGGCTATATCCATAAGACATAATCAGAAAGTACAGAACGATGCGTTAACGAAATTAAAGAAAACCTTGTTCGACTGTCTGTCGTGCTAATCTGCCACTCCTAATACTAGAAGATAGACAACCGGTTCTTTTTAAACAAATCACCAAAACAATGTGTCGTTTTCTAGATTGAAGCAAAGCTCAGTTATCATGCAACATTTCCGTGCTGGGAAATACCTTCGTCGAGATTTAAAATATCTGTTTCTACTTCGAAATCGGCAATCTACGTTACCACTAGTTTTCATATAGTTTCTCGAAAGTCCGGAAAACGTTCTCCTGCGATCGTCAATAGATCTTATGATGGTTACTGACTCAAGAAACTCAAAAATTCCGAACTTTCGATACAGAAACAATCATTTGATAGAGGAAAGTGCTGTCAGTTGTCAATAAATGATCTAGGTAAGCTCCAAATTAGTTTTTTTGAAATTATCTATACCTTTGTGGTACTTTTGGTCTGCTATAAATCCAAAAATGAATTACGTTGAAGCTTTTTGCGTGTAGTATCTTCGAGTGACACTTCATCGGGCTTTCATTTACCGATATCGCTTGACGCGCGGTTAGTATTGAAGAGCTAGTTGCAGATAAAGGAAGGAATATTTTGAAAATGACTAGGTTGTGGCTTAACTCCCTTTCAATTCAACCCGCAATTGTAGTAAATGATATTTAAGAAAAAATCGTTAAAGGGTCTATTTCTATTTGAATATCAAGGATTAGACGCAAAACATAAGAAAAGTCTCAGTTTAGATGGTGTATGTATGTCTATATATATATATATATAGCGTTGCACTCCATTTGCGGTCAAACGTAGCCCGGCTTAGCCAACTATCGGTTAGCAGCAATTGTGACGACAGTCCTTGTCAGCACGAGCTTCTTGGGTAGAAATGTTCAGTTACGGACTGTCTAATGCAGTGGGGGCATATGCAGTGGCAGTAAGCAGCAGAAAGCGCGTGGAGTATTGGGTGATGATGCCCATGCGTGGCAGAAGGCCCTTAGAAGATAATGTAGAAAAAAGAAAAGTAGACTTTTCATTAAAAACCATTCAAACATACTTTACGAAGAATGTGGAAGCAGAAGGTAAGCGTATAGCGAGGGAACGTTTACTGTGCCGCGCTATGATGGGACAACCAATGACGGTCTATTCACATTTCAAAGAAATTAGCATACGTTATAATGGGCGATTAAAGCTACCGGTGTATAGAGACTTCTAAATTTAAGCTTGTTAGTAAACAGACTTAATGATGCTGGAATAACTGTATCTCATCACGTGCAATCAAGCTACAGCCTAGGCGAGATTTTACCATATAATCACTCACAGCAGCTTATTATTATTATTATTATTAATAATAATTAACCCAGTAAAGGTCTCACAAGTGACATAGTGACCTAAATATCTACTGATTCTTACTAAAGGCCAATGTACCAAAACCAAATATTAACGAGCATACACTCTAGGCAACATACAGGTCTTCTTTTGATAAAATTTTGTTTTTTAATGTAAAGTAAAATTTTCATGGCTTAAGCTTAAAAATATATGAGTATTCTGCATCATTTAACTATGGTCGTCGGTAGTTTCTTACGTAACGACGACGGGTTTACATGTCTGTATCCTGGTCGTCCTTGCCGCTGGTTATGTTCTAAACACACAATCGCTTTGATACGAAAAAATCACATTAGCTGAACAGATTTTGGTATAGAGCACATTGACCCTTTTCAAAAATTATTTAGGATCCTGTCAACCGTCGGTTCAACCACTGAACAACCCGTTGTAGAAAGTTACCCTGATATAGTTCTGTAGAAGGATAGAAACACTGATTCGGCTAAGTTAGCTTAAATGGAGAGCTACACCACTGCGTCATCATTAACTCGTTCAGTTGCACGACTCCAAGTTGATCCGACACTTTCCTTCTCACTTGAATACACACAGTCTTTCTCTATAGATGCTCCCAACAATGTCTAAGGGCGGCTTATAGCTGACAGCCCTTAACAGGCAAATGTATTTCCCCGCCTTTCTTTGAAATCCTCTACCTGGCGTATGGTAAAGACGTAAAAGACGACTTGCTCTCTGACGGAACGGATTTGCTCGTAAAGATCTACTAAGGTCTTCAGTATCGGTTACGAGTGCAGCACCACGGCGCCGTCTGGGTCACTTCTGCAAGAACAGCAACGTTGTTAGTTCCGAAAGGAAGCAGAGCCCAAAATCAGACTCAGCCTATTGGCCTTTTTGCAGGTTTGCTGCTCTTGTTAACCACCTCTAACTCAGCTCACAGGAAGCTTTTGGGTTGCTGCCAAAATTGAGGAGAAAAAACTCTCGTTTGAAAGCCCGGAGAATAGAATGAATGAACCGAACCGACAATCGGTGGATCTTGGAAGAACAGATGAGTGCATGAGCACCTCGAACGCCGCTCTAGCAAACGACCTTCGCGTGTAACTCTGTGCAGACGCCGTAACTAAAATAGTAAAACTGGTCGTCCAAGGTTTGTTGAATACAACTCGGGCTTAGAACCGGGTCGATACTGGGCTACCGAAGGCTAATAACCGATTCACCGGCAAATATAGCGGGGGGGGGGGTGTAGGACGTCGAGTCGTGTGGAATGAAAGAAATAGAGGAAGAAGGAGCGACTTAACTAGCCGTCGGTTTCGTTCCGTTTTTCCCCACGCAAGACCCATGAAACGCCAGATATCGATGTAAGGGAACGAGGATCAACAGGAGGCGAGAACGCACGTATGACAAAATAGAATACACTTACGGCGTACAAACGGACCTACGAAACAACCTGCATGATGACGATAATACGTACGACTAGCTGAGTATAAAGAGCGTGCCACCGCGCGCCCGTGTTTTACGCACTCGGCCACATTTCCAACCCCAGCCTGCCGAGTCCAGCGAACTCAACATCGTGAACACTTTCGCTCTTAGTTTTTCTCGCAGGTTGATCAGAACATTCGTTCTTTGTCATCTTTACTTCATGTTGACTTACTGCAACCCTCGATCAAAGATAAGAACTCGAAATACGTATCTTATTCTAATCTTCTCCTCCTAACGTTCCAGTCGAACCCACTCTGTATTAGAATGCAGAAAGTTCATAAACATGCGCGTTTGTGTATGCTGCGTCGTTCCTTTGTACGCTGTTGCCGTTGGCGGGGCTGCGGCGTGCAATATGCTCTATGTTGAGTCGTATCTGAATCCTCTATTGGAGCAGAGGCAGTTGCCTGCCGTATTAGCTCTCTATAGCGCTATTTTGGTTTTCTGCTGCGTTCTGCGCCCTCTTCGGTTTCCCCCTATTGCTCCGCAGCCGAGCGCTACCACGAGGACTGAAGTGCAAGCTTACGCCGGATGAATAAAATAACACTACAGATCCGAGTGCCTCTGCCGACACCGCTACTACCGTCACGGCCGTCAGCATCCGTATTGTTCCTTTACTTCACTTAGAGTTCATCATCATAATGATGACCACCATGGTCATCATCATAACCATCATCATCATCGCCACTGCAAAGTCGCTGTTTGTACAGCGCTGGGTCTGGTAAGGCACCTTGCCCCGAGTGATCTTTCGAGCCGTTGTCTTGTAAGTATATCTGACGAGGTTATTATTTATGAATATATGTACTGTACTACAAAGCTATGAAAAAAAGAGAGACAAGGAGAAGATTGTGAGTCTGAGGGGCGAAAACGGCACTTCAATTCACCTCTCTACTTTATAATTACAGAGCTACTTGCGGTTAGTCAATTTGCTGTCAGCAACAGTTGCCATAACAAACGCTGTGATCAAACTGTTCAAAGCTTTCGTTCTTGGCCAAGTTCTCAGACTGAAATAGACCATACATTGGCTGCGACTGCGAGACAGCAAGCGATCAGTCATTAAGGCGATGAGCTGGTATTAAGAATAGGATCGAGCCATCGCAAAACAGCCTCAAACATGCGCTCCCGATGTCAGCGGCCTGACAATAGAAACGAACCACGCCAGTCCTTAAAAGTTGGCGATACAACGGAGACGAAACGCGGAAGCAGGTACCCTGACAGCTCTGACGACTCCTCGCCCCTCGAGAGGCCTTAACACCTCTGTGTCGTATAAACCCACCCCATAGTAGAGGAAACCTAGACACTAAATACTCTTCCCTCCTACGCCGCCTAGCGTTTCGTTTTGCTGCAACTCGTCTGCACGACCAGAGAGCGACTCGTTCCGCCGGTTCTTTTGTCTGCCGTTATTATTGTTGCGTTCCTCCTTATCTCCGCCATTTCTCCTACACCTTATGTTCCCGTTCCTGTTGGATGAATAGCCAGAACAAACACCAGTAAGGCTCACCTGGCTCGTTAACTAGGACATACGGCGCATACGCCTTTCCAACCAGCCAGCGACTCACAGATCAACCGCCCCAAACGACGAGTGTTCGGCATTAAGCAACAGTTCGCAGCGTTAACGTCAGTAAAACAGCGGGCCCAGCCAATTCTATTAACGTAATGCTAGTGGAGACCGGTGTCGGCGAAAGCAACTACCAGGATGCCACCAAACAATGACATAATGCTGCTTCTGCTACATCCGGGATTTGCTGTGCTTCTTCTCTCCTAGGCGTTATCTCCCTGTCGGTCCCTGCTGTCGTTGAATGATCGTTGCGAGTCGACTATTATGGCCGAGTTCATCGGAAGAGCGCGACAAAATGTTGGACAGGCTAGAAACGAGAAGGAGGGACGATGGACATATAAGGGGCATACATAAGGAAAATGCTCTAACACATGTAATGCGTTCACTACCGCTACCGCCAGAGATAGTCCTGTAGTTCACACTGCGACCCTTTCTGCGGATCATAGTGAAGGCGAAGGCACAAAGCGAACGGAAGCTAAGTTCCACCGTATACTGATGTTCGGTATGCCTCCGAAACTGAACGCGAGGTGAGAACCGAACTGCCTATCCAGCTGTAACCGTTAAAGTTCTATTGCCGGCGGTAGCAGCAATACAAACCGTACGAGCTTAAGTTTCTATACAGTAACGTATAACGGTCCTAACCGTTCGCGGAAGGGACTCGTCGGCGCTAACGTATATAAACCTTCAAAGGACGAGACGAAGCAAAGTGTAGATCTTAGCCTATAATAATAGTTATTGGCTATATTATGCATCAACACTCAATGTGTTGTAACACGACACAGTTTTCCTTGTTCTCCATATTGTGCATGTTTCTTCCCTGAACAGACGGCATCCTCTTATAGTATGGCACGCTTGAATATACGTTGATAGCAATACAACTCACGTGAAATAAATACTGTTATTATTATACTAGACCAGAAGGACGTAGGCGATATATACATGCATTTACCATTTCAAATTGCATATTTCAGGTCGGCTCGCTCGTAGAACATAATTTTTTTCACTAATCTAATAACACCGCAAGCAAAATCGTCAAGCCAAAGACCTGACGTAGACTCGATACGATGGGATGCATTCAGTGGGATCGTTACTAAATCTTCTCGGACATTTCCGAACAACGGTCCATTACCCAAAAGCCCATCGAGTCTCTGACTTACCACCGGTGACCAGGATTCCTGTTGGAAATTCCCGCTTTAGGACAACAGTAAGCCCACGGCAGGCCAAAAGTAGGCCAACAATTGCCGCTGCCACCAATAACGCCGACGCCGTTGGTGCCTCTATAAGGCTGTCAATCGAGCATCCCGTTGGTGATGGCTGGTTGCTTAAAGAAAAATTGATGGCTTGCTTGTTACTCTTTCCTATCGTTTGATCGGTCTGGTGCCCACTACAGCTGGACGCAGCAGCACTTTTCTTTACCAGGGTCCTGGTAGCCGCCGTCTATCCGACGCTCTCACGTTGGACGTCTTGGACCCAACTGTCGGCTTCATTCCTTAAGATGAAATAAGGGCTCTGCACTATAGCAGCTAGCTATATTATTGCTTCAGCTGCCGCTTTTACTGGCATAGGCGCCAGTCGACATTCGGCCTATGGCCAATGCCCGACGCCCATGCGGAACACTGCGCCCGCCCGGTGAAGCTACAGACGTTAGGTTCTCTGGCTTCGTTTGTTCTTTTTTTCGTCCTTTCCATAGCTCCACGCCGTATGCTCTTCGCCGTTGGTCGTGTGTAGATTGGAGAGGTTGGTTGTGCTCATGGTGTATTATTCCGCCCAATGCGCCTTCGCTGAAGAAGGCGAACAAGAAGGAGAGAGGGTAACTAAGAAGGCTCTATAGAACTGAAAAGGCTAACGGGCCTTGTAGCAAGCCATCGGCTTGTGATTCATAATAAACTTGAAGACAGTGAAAGAAAAAGTTTCCGGTAACAACGTGTTCTGTCTTGCCTGTACAATGGAGCCTATAAAAGCCTCCGCAGTGTTGTAGCGGGTTTTACTTTTGTGGATGCTGCTAACAAAGCAATCCTCAACGAAGGCAGATCGACTTTACGACGTATGATCGCCGCTATAGCTACTCAGGAAGAATTGAGAAACGATTGAGATTCAGTCTGAAGTATCTTTTTCTCCATTGATCTCTACTAACTCTTGCAACTGTCCTGCTTTGTGCGTGCATTATAGCAAAATTATATATCTGTTACAGTTTGACGACTGGCGAAACATTAACGGCGAAAAATGATCGAATATAGCATAAACACTGATGAAACATACAAGCTAGCAAATGCGACATTCGGCCGATTGTATTGCAGCTTTTTTGTTATATCACACTTTAGCGGAGCATTGCGTGCCACTACACAGGCAAACTGGCTTGGATATATATATATATATCCAAGCCAGATATAAAGAGAGAGAGAGAGAACATGAAGCAGGTCTTCCAAAGATCCTTATTTGGAAGCACCGTAGGGGCATAGGAGCCGCATTCTGCATATCGTCATCGTGCCCTTCTACACCAAGCTTCTGTATGGAGCACTCGAATGGTGAAACGGCAGAGGGAGATGGATAGACATGCGCGGAGACCAGTGGTCTGAGCTCACTATTAGGCACACACATACAGTAAAGTTTGTCGGCATTTTCCTCCTATGAGAAGTCTAGAATGCTGCGTCGGCAGGGATCTCACCCTATCCACCACTTCCCTCTGTTCTTTCTCTTACTCATTGCAGCTGAAGACACTTAATGCAGCTGTTCCTTCCAGTGCCCTTTGTCCGACAGCTATTGCTGTTCTCTCCGTTGAAGGACTCGGGGTTCCGTGCTAAGAAGGCAAGAGAGGAACTAGCTATGGTGTCGTTGCCCTGATGCTGTTAAGCGCGACCCATCCAGGCATCTTTCCCCCTCTCCTTCCTTTCCTCTTTCTTTCTCTTTTGGGCGCCCATCCATACTTCCTCTTCTACTGCCGCCCCTCGACCCCTAACTTACCCCGTTCGCAGCTCGGCCGCAGTCTGTCTTGCTTATCGGAGATGATTTACGGCCATGCGAACAGTAGTACCAGTGCGCAGAAGCAGTGCTGCTTCCGCCGCTACGTAGCTGTTGTTGCATTAGTTCGTTTGGTGCTAGCTTTTCTGCTGATATTGTCACCACTGCCATTCTGGCGGATGCTCATGCTTCTATGTAGCATGGGGTGTGCATGGCCCGGGCACACTTGCTTCTAGCTCAACTCGCTCCCATGGAGGACACCACGATTCCCTCTGGCTCCGTGGCAGCATGGACCGTGCTGTAGCGTTGTCGACCCTCCCGGATAACATGCAGCCCGCCGCCTCGATGAGACTGGCGGTGGATGACGCAAGCGGACGGCGGCACGTGTGGCCAGGTCTCGAAGGTTTATGGGAAGTTTACGGAAAGGTGGCAAAGAGAAAGAGATGCTACGCTCAAAGAAGATTCGCGTTCCAGCCTTTTTCCCACTATCCCAACTTGACCTAGTACACGTCTCCCTTACGATGGCCCGGCCACAGCGAAGTACTGCACTGAGTCGTTGTAACATTGCTACTGTCGACGCATTTGTTCGAATCTCAGCCATCCCCATAGCTTTCTTCGCCATAGATGGCAACATGACCATACATACATACGTAGACACATATAGTAAGATACCTTAGACTGGATCGTCGGTAGCCTTCTGGCAATGGCATGTATTTTGCACTGGATTCGCTCCCATTTTACCCTCGCTGCTTCGTGTTCGTTGAGCTGAATCTCTACCAGAATTCACAAAGTACGCGGTTAGTAGATACGGCACTGGGAGCAAGTGAAAGCGTTTCGCCCATCGGAGCAGAAAATAGGACAACTATTGTCCATGAAAGACTCCAAGCGCCGACCTCTAAGTGAGTGTGAGTACCCTTATTTAGTTTACGGCAGTGGCATGACACCTTTTAACAGAAGACGTTTATGTCGCCTATACGCATCATTGAGCTACGCTTTCTGCGTTCGAGACCTTCATATGGTTTATCGGTTGGCGTATGAGTAAACAATTCCCTCAGTTCGTTTATACCAACATCATATATACTCGCTACCTATCTAGTGCTATGTTATATTATTTTCATTATTTGTTTATTGTTAATTATTACCACTGCAGCTGTCCAGTATACAGTGAAGTGTAACTAAATAGCGAAAATACAGCGCAAGGCCGAAGAGCTAACTGGAAGTCCTTTGCCTGTTTGACAGTTTACTATAGAGATAGAAATTCCCGACATAACGCGTCGAAGGTCTCTGCTCGTTATACATGCACTATAGTTGCTTGACCTATGCTACCAGCGTTTGTATTTGATTTGCCGACTTGATACGAGTAAGATACGAAAACGAAAAGCTAATGAAATTTCAGATAGACTCATCTGCTGGTTAGTCATCTATGTGAAGTACAGAGGCGAGGGCAAAAAGCTCGGGGGGCAATAGGAGATGAAGCATGGGGCCAATAATAAAACCGGGACTTGCCTGGTGTGAGAGTATTCCAGTGTTTAATGGAAGAGGGCAAACGCGCCGACACACGGTTAGGTAACAGAACTACGTTAGGTAAGTGATGCACGCTCACCACTGAGCCAGAACAATCTCCATTGGGTAGCATAAAGTACTAAGGAAAAAGAGGGAGGAATGAAAAGAAACGAACGTCTTTATAAATGATTTGCTTATATTTGCTCCTGCTTAGTTCAGGTCACACTTCAGGACCGGACTCACAAACGATTTAGGGAATCAATAAGAAAAGCTAATAAGTTTACCTTTTGTGGGGACCGGTTGGGAATAAAGGCGTGGCGTGGTCAGCTGCCGGCCAGTGGATGATAGAAAGATCGTTACCGCACCATGGCCAGCAGCTAGCCATGAAAAATCAGCTAGAGCGGATGGAGTAGACAAATATTATCAACAACCGTAAACGCTTTTCAGTATGACCGGTTTGATACGATATCCGCGATTCAGGATTACCTAGATTCAAGCTGAGCGTTTAGAAAACGCGTTTGGTAAAAACGTACAAAGCTTCATTTCGCGTTCCAACATCTGCGATGCAATGCATACGCACATTGCTAACTTCTTGAAAAGTCCGCCATTCGCGATCAGTCAACAGGAATTCTACAGAGGAAAAACGGGAGTTACTCTTCAAAGCCGGCGAGGAATACCTGCCGACCACGAGACCGACGGTAAATATATGGCCAATGGCCAATAAGCAACCGGTGATCGGTGACGGTAGCTATTTACGGATGCCGCTAGGTACATAGTAGAACGTCGCGGTTAATGACATATACTTGGGTGATACCAGGAAAGCAGTAAAGAGAACGGCCATATTGACCAGCACCCGCAACAAGTTCAATATAAGGCTGAGAGTGACAAAGCGTTATGCTGGATAAGGTCGCCAGAATATTTCGCGTTCATCCGCACACTGGATCTGCGTTAACCACCAGATAGCCTCGTTTGTAGCTACGATCAGAAGTCTCCTATAGCGTGAATAGCCGTTGTAAATCTTGTGGCCCGCATCTGTTTCGACCACTTTGTAAGCATGGGCCCACTCTCCTCTGAAACCCCTGAGACTTATCTAGATGACTTACACGAGAAGGACTGCATCGGCAGAAATCGACGGGAATTTTATTCCCAACATGCACTTCCTGGTCAGTGCACGCATTAATCAGAAGGTAGATACTTCGATGCTTCGATTGAAATGTGTTCTCTAAATACATTAGGTTATCAACCAATATATTCCATTAAGCTTCTGTTAATTGTGAACCATCTCCGATTTTTCTTGGACGGTGATTGATAATGAAGAGCTACTTTAAGCTTTACAAGTCTATCGTTGGGCTTTTGTTAGAGTACGAAGTTGTGGCCGGTCCTTTACACTTAAATAATGAACATATTGAGCAAGGAGGCAGTAAATTTACGATATCAATTTGTCTACCAGGTCAACAGTCTGCGAGGATTTCTCAGGACATTTGTTCTGCGTATGGTGAAGATACTAAAGCTGAGAGATGTAACCTCGCTTAGTCATAATCCTTCTTTTAAGGTGGCTCAGAGGGACGTCAAGTGATGGACGGGAACGCTATTTTTAAACTTGGCAAACCGTTTTTGAGTAGTACCCTCAACTATAAAGTGGGTTATTTCAGCTAGCTTTCGGCTTCGACTAAAGAAAGATCTGAAGTGTTGTGCACGCTGTCTTTTCCGACCCGATACACCTATTTATTGAACACGGACTTGACATAAAATTTTATGATCCGAAGACAACAGATTCTGGCATAGCTCTGTGAACGGACGAAGAGTCGGGTAAGCTGAACAGTAGGAACAGTTAATAATAACATAAGTTTATATTATACGATAGTGATCTAAATCATTATATTAATTAGATTATAAAAGTCATAATAGCCCCTGCTCATGGTCACGACGCGTCCGATACCGTCTACGGCAAGACGAGGCACTCATCGTATCCCCTTACCATAACAGGATTGCATACATCCAACCAGCTGTTGCCATTATTGGCAAGCATTACGTTTTATATAAGCAGTCTAAACAGGTTAAGTTTAAAATTGGCTCATTTAGGCTGATTGTCTTTAACTAAATAATCCGTTTTGCTACGAGCTTTGTATATACTTGGAACTCACAAGTTCATCAATCGACAAAACCGTTGAGCCTAAATGGGAATGACGTGTTTCTGACTTTCGTCACGATACATCGCCGAAAGCAGTCCACTCTCCTTACCATTCTTTGATTTAATCGTCCTTCTGTTTTATATGTCAGGTCTTTTTATGTTTTCTGTCTTTCTTTCGTCTTGAGACTAGGACCAGATCCGCGCCATATATCTGTATATCTGAGATACTTCAAACGTAGACGTTCGTTTTTATTAAGGCAAAGAGCATTTTTCAATAACTCATTAGCTCAAAGCTATGAATGTTCGGTTATACAAGAATTACTATAGTTTTTTTTGTTTTTTTTTTTTTTTCTCTTAATTCATGCAGATTACCGTATAGTGATAATCAGAAAAAAATTTCTGCTTTTTTAAGGAGTACTATTTGAATACAGCTGAATACAGACTGTTCAGCTGAAATCAGATAACACGATATATATATATATATATGTATTGGTAATGGTTGTTTTCTTATCAAGTCTGTTATTTAGACGCTCTTCTGTGGAGAGACAGAAGTTTATTGAGGTTGCGAATTGCTTACAGATCGTCATACGTAAATGGATTTTATATCACGTATAGCAAGCAGCTTGTTCTCTTATAGATATTTTTTCTTCAGTCTAAAATCCGTCATTAATCCTAGACACTCTTGTGAATTGCAAAAATAACTGATCCATTGCCGATATAGACAATCTATCATCTTGGTCCTAGTATAAGCTCAATCGCACGATGACCAGAATAGGCACCAACTTAAGCATTGGCCTAACTACTATCTAGCCTTCTGCATTTCACTAATAAATAGAATTTGCGGTGTTTTCCTTCTACGTTGATGCGACATCAGCACTCAGCAGATGAATCGGGTGTCGTTGGGTCTATCAGTCGATCAGTTCGTTGACAGTCAGTGACCCAAATTTTCTCAGGTCTGCCGAACTGATCGTACAGATAGGACTGAACAATCACTTTGCTCTGAATGGCAGTCGACCAATCAGATCGTGGTTGTTGTTGCTGCCGCCGTTAGCGTCCTGCCCGTTCCGTTGCCCTGTCCGGTCCTCGATGTTACGTTATGTTCTCAGTACAACAACACGATCTTGACAATAGTCCAAATGACGAACAAAATAAATTTACAGAATTATTAATTAAAAGCACAATAATTCTTATGTATATCATGATTGCTCTAGAGTTTATTTGTTCCAACACGTTACTCCATTTTCCCAGAAAAACCCGCAGGCAAAACGTCGAGGAACGGCGTCAGACAACAAATTACGTTATTACCGCCGCTATGTGCCGCCATTGTATTCGTAACAGCAAAAGATGCCGTTTCGGTGTTCGTTTAATGTTATCAGACGGGTCGCGAAGCTCAGACGATTACGTTCAGCCGGAGCAGCTTCACTGATGATTGCTGCCCTGCGCCTGGCCTACAAAACGTTAAATTTGGCAAATCGGCAAAAGTTGTTTATACATTTCTTCTAAATAACAAGCGATCCGAAGTTGCGCCAAATGATGGCACCAAAACCTCGCCATCGGATCCCTATCTGCTCGCAGTGGGAATTGGCGCTGTGATCGTGGACAACGACTATTTTATATTACTTAAGAACTGCACCCCGATTAAGCGGATTGACTGTTTCAACAGTACAAACGGTGACGTTTCATGTTTTTTTCACAACGCCTAACATGGCGTATTACTGAATGTTAAATATTCCTATGCATTTGATAGGTGCGTCACAGAACATGACGTTCGCTCATATCATACGCCAACCTTTATCATCTATTTATATGTATTTACTAGAATTTAGGCCATGGCGGACATTTGCTGGGTCTGCATCTCATCTATCACGCTACTGGTAAGATCAAACTATCTAATCTAACTATAAGACAAAACTATCTTCATGCGAGAAATGATATTGTTGCATCCATGAGCGCAAGTTAATTGTTAATTAGAACTACCTTTTTGTGTCGATTAGAAGAGACAGTAAAAACGTCCGTCCAAAGCGTGCCCATAACTAAAATGAAAGATCTTTGCCACGACAAAAAATTATGGAAGAACAACTATAGCTTGACGAAAGCAATTGTTTCAGGAAAAAGTTGCATCAGATGTTTCAATAGGTCACTGTCGAGGATCGATGGTAAAAATAAATAAATCTCCTTACTAAAAAATCAAAATTATAGAACAAAATACTTAAATCTCTTCCGTTCTGGGCAAGTGCTAAAGGCACATTTCTACGCTGGATCAAAGCTGTGTTAGAATGGATGCCTATATTATACTTACATACATCTTTTCCTAGCCAAAAATGGCCCTACTGTTACGTTTCTCGTTACCTAACATCAGTTCAGACAGGATATATAGACACGTGCGGCACGTAGACTTATACCGTATGTTCCGGTTCTTTAGCATAGCTTTCGTTTTTTATGATGTCCATATTATTATAGAAAGCCATTATAGGAAATAGTATGCATAAAATCATCAAGGCAAGGTAATATGAACGCTCGCTCTTCGTGTCAGATTCTGACAATTTTATTGAATAGAATAAACTAATCGGAATCAACTAATGTATGTAATTTAAATTCTTATGCCTAGCCTTCTAGTGTTGGTTTACCGGGCCATGAGCTTAGTAAGGAACCTGTATTCACTACCCCGTCAAAACATTGTGCTCATAACTGTGAACGCCCATTTTGCACACTTTCATTTCAATCTAGTGCACTGTACAGTAGCGCTGTGGACAACTGCTGCTGTTAGAGAACATGCCGTTCCGACACCTAGATCCGCTGGCCAAGCGAGGACCGTTCATATATATAATGCCATCAATTTAGGCTGCACCAACCTAACAAGTAAGAGAGCCTGCATCCACAGATAACACTGGGAAGCGTCACCTACCCATGACCCTCAAGTGATTCCTGATCCCATCGCATCATTTTGGTGATACTGCAGTAGTCCTCTATCTGTACGCCGAAATTCGCAACTGCGACTACGTCTACATAGACTCTCTAGCCCATACGCACATTGTCTATGGCTGTTTTGTCTAACAGTCGCATAACCAGGAACCGAAGCGTGTTCTTCTCTTTGAACATTTGCAGCGACTCGTAGCTTCGTTGCCCTCTTTCTTGTCCCTTGCCTACTCCTCCTGCTGTTACCGCTGTTTTAGCAAGCTTTCCGTTTCGATGGCATTTCCACCGAACGGCGCTTTTTCTATTTTCTTCGCATGTGCCTGCTTCCATGTGTCCTGCCTTCAGATGGTATTCGCGACGCAACCCCACCTGCCGCTGCGGGCGCAACCACAAAGATGGAAACCCTGATCCCGCCGTCGCCAACTAGACTTTCCTTTTCGTATCCGCATCTTTGTACTTCCATTCAACTGAGGCTCAAAAAACTAGGGTTTTTTGCCACTGGTGGAAGTGTGGGTGGAAAGCGGTGTCGCGAGTCGCCAGGAACGTGAAACAGGAATTTAGCCCTTTCTCTTTTCTGCCGATGGGGCTCTGGTAACGGTAGGAACAGCAGCAGTAGCGGGAGACGAGAGGAGCAATAGCGGTGACACTAGCAAGCGGCATAAGCGACAGTAGCGATTTCGAGTTAAAGCTCGCCCTCGGTTCCTTTGCGTTCGTAACCCGTCTTGTGTCGAGCTTCTGCATCGTCGTCTTGGTTGTTCCACTGCACTCGCTGTCCTGCGTGCGAGTGGCAGCGTCCTCCTCTATTAATTATCCACTACAGAACGCAGGCCAGCGAGAGGCGGAAAAGGTAAAGCCAGCGGCTGCTTTTCTCCTTGTGTTTCCGTTCTGCTGCTATTGTCGCCGTTACTATGCAACCGGGTGCGACCGGCTACCGTAGACTCTTTACGATCGAGAAGGAGCAACCTCGGATGCGATGGTCGCGCTGTAGCGCCTGTTTGTCCCTTTCCCTCTCTGGCGAACTTTCTGAAGTGGCGCCTTCTTCTCAACGACGACTTTTTACATTGCTTCACTGCTGCCGTCGTCATTTTCTATCATAGCGCCTACCGATTCTACTTCTTTGTTTGCTCAACACACAGAGGTACAAGGGCCATCAGCTGTCGCAGACCACTTCGAGCGTCGCCATTTGCGGCAGGATCCGCATCACCGTCTCTAACTTGAGCAGCGGTTCTTCCGTGGCAGAGCTGCTGGTGCAGCTTTCCTACTACCTGCGTCTTACCTACCATACCCCTCCGCTTCCCGAACTTTCCTGCACTTGTGCTACCGTCAAGCAAACCATTACGGATGGTGGCGGAACGACTGAATTATAGCGGCTGGAAAACTCACGTGCAGTGTCGGCGATCGTGGAGCTCTATAGCAAAGTACGCTTCGGTGTAGAATAGAGACCTGAGAGCCGCAAAAGTGTTCAGAGTGAAATCCATAGAAAAAAAAAAGTAGCCGAACGATGAGTTAATGAAAAAAAAAGCGATTACGTAGGTTGGGCGAACAGGAAGATAGAGAATGTGAATAAAATGGAAAGATTTGAAGGAAAGCTACCTGTGAGTGCATCGTAAGGTCGTCTCCCTGTCGATTCACTAGCGTTGTAACCGAAAAACTAGAAGTAACGAAGGGTACAAAACTAGTCTATACCCGCCGATAACCGGTTAGGCCGTGGTTCTGAAGGAAATAAGGATCTGTACTAAACAAGAGCCTACAGCAAGAGACAAACACGTCATGGCAAACGAGAGTGCGTCGTTCTTAGAATTTGAGCAATGACCACTTACTATGCAATCTTCCCGCGGTGGACGAACCGTTAATTAGGACTGCAATCCTATCCCTTGGTCCGAACTCAATACTCCATGTTATTACAAGCTTTCATGCGACCTCTGAAAAATCCAAAAATAACTCCCATGAGACCGATCAAAGCATTCAAACAAATGCTTGGATTTAAAGAGCATAAAGATATACTCGGAAGTATATTTTTGATGCAGCAATTAGAAAATGTTTCAAAGAGGAGTATATCCAATTGTTAAATGAATCTTCCAAATAAGCTCCAATGCTTGAACCTTATGATAATTTTGTATGTTTTAAGCTTTTTAGACGTTTTAAGCTCTTGTATTTCCTAGATCTTTAGCCTGCCCGTTCAACTGATCTAATTTTTTATACATAACGTATCTGAGCGACACTTTTATTATTAAAAACTAATTTGTGGAAAAAAGTGTTCCGAAAATGACTAGCTTACTATGGTTTAGCTCCCGAAATCTGCATTATTGAGATATTTGCAGAATCTGTCCTTCGCAATACTTCTTTTCTGAAATCCCGTTTCTTTGTTCTCTGAACTGACGAAAAAGGATGCCACAGTAGCATATAGCAGGACAGCAGTGGAAAAAAAACAATTTTAACAACAACATAAAAAACCACCTTGCTGTGGAGGCTATCATGCCAAGTAGGAGAGAGCTTCGAAGGATTCGGTCGGCGGGTATGACTCGCTCAAATTGTGAGTTCGCGAAGTCGCTGGTAGCCACAGTCTAAAAACGTGTTTATAAAGGAACAACTATTTATTGCTTGTTAGCAGGAGCTGATAAAAAAAAGACCAAAGTTGATCAAACAAAAGAACCAAACTATGAGAGGAAGATTCGTACGAAGAAGTAACGAGCATGAGATAGAGGTAGGAAAAAAAAGCAAAGAAAGTTTCTAAAAAACAACGAAAAACAACCTGATGATGAAAGAAATCGCTGCAAAGCAAAGAGAGAAGTTGAACGTGGTGAAGCTGGATCATGGGCTTTATTGCAGAAGGACTACCGTGACAAAAAAAAAGTAACAGAAAAACATGGAAGCAGAAAAATCAATAAAAGACAAGGGGCAAGCAAAAACGTGTTAAAGCTCCGCATCGACTGATGAACGTTAGTACTTACTAATAGGCATGATAGTGCTGCGTTTAAAACGAAAACTCATTCAGATCCGGCCATATATCGAAAGCGGTCTCAACTTGGAAAACCTGTAAAAGCCTTGACAAAAGGGGTACCGACAGAGGCCAAAGGAACTCGAGACAGGAAGAGGCAAACCGTTACTACTTCAACTGAGATTCATTACCGTGTGGTCAAATAAGATAAGTAGCCGCTGTCAAGCGGGATCGCTTAACCACTGCATCGCCCCCTTTTACTGAAAGTGTCATTGGACGGTAATGGGCTCACACCGGTTACCTATGGCCCTAGCATAACCCTTGCGTTTTCCTATTTCAACCTGCCCGCTGTTCCAATCCGAGAGCTCCGGCTTAACTCCACCTCTGATTGTGTAGCACTACTACAACTAGTGCTGTGCCATTATAGAAACACCGCACAACTAAGCTTCTGTCTGAGTCGGACTAGTCGCCTGATCCAATAGTCGTCTACGTTGAAGAGAAGCCGGTGACTTAACGTTGTTTATCAGCCGTTAAGTTCACAGATTTCTTTGTTCAGACTACTAGAGAGGTTCTGTGACAATTTAAGTAGCACACATGACAGCGCAATGCTAGCTCAACGTAAACTACAAGAACCTGTTCAATTTAAAGGCAGATGCGCAAGTCCGGTGAACCTATATGAGGGTACCGGGGGTGCTGCCTTTATCGTCGCGGCCTAACAAAGGTGAGATTTATCGCTGAGTGTTGCTTGTGCCCTCACCTTTAGATTGCGTACCAGCTGAATTTTAGTCTTCACTGAAAACAAACCGTTAGACTGCGTCGCCAATACGGGTTTTTAGACTCTCTTAGCAGTGTACGAACTCTACGTGTATGATAAAAAGACGAGAAGGGAAAGAAGCTGATCCTTCTTGTGCAGCTACACAGTGAGGACAAAGGGAAGATCTTACCTGATTTAAACCGTCTACAAATAGACCATCCGCGTCACATGTATGACAGTGGTTGGAAACATTGGTCAGTATCTGGGGGTGCAATGGAGTAGCGAGAAACAACAGGTAAGGCGAGGAAATGACTACATCCCTCTTTCTAGGTTAAAGTGAAAAAATCTCTGAAGAAAGAAAATCTTTTCATATACGAGAAACGTAGAGATTAGGGCTCGGAAAGCCCAGAGGAAATCAAGGGCAACTGCGAACTAAGAGAAAAATGGGTGCCTACATGCAAATAAACAGGGAGCTGCCAACGGCTTTTACGGAAATAAAGTTTTCCCATGGAACATATTCCAATCTAGCCTTCATACACTTCATATTCGTAAACAAAATATACAAATATGTTTAGTTTGTCAAACACTTGACGGTGTGGCAGTCTGGTCTATATCAGCTCAACAGTGAGCCCGCAATAGGGGTGTGATAGTAAGCCCGTATTCTTCGTGAGCACCTAGTTAACGGAGAATCAAATAAAAAAAAATCACGTTTGATTTTTTACGAAGAGCGACCACATTATTGGTAATTACACTTGGTGATATTTCCAATGTAACCTCCATAATGGCCATACGTGACTGCCGTCGAAAATTAAATCATCTCACACACAAATCATATCAAAATTAGCTATCTTATAGGACAAGATCCGATTGGCACGTTTGCCATACGAGCCTTTGAAAGCAATGACCACGACTAATCTTGAGTTGCAAACGTGGCTCTCAAGCGAGCCGCCCAGAAAATATGCTGTTAATTTCAGTCCGCTGTACCTACCATCACGCTCGAGCTGAAGGATCGTTTGTTTCTGAAGTCACCTGTTCATTCAGTGTCCATACTTCTAAAGCACCAGCTCAAGTAAGATCACACTGCCATCTAGAAACTGTTGTTTTCTTGTTGGAAATTTGATTGGAGGCGTCCGTGTGTACTTCCACAATGGCCAAAGACTACGCATTGAGTTGCCGCTGGCACTATTTGGATTTTCTACTGTATCAACTCAGATTCTAGGCCGACCAGCAGGCAACCATTAGGCAGCCAATAGCGAGATCATTCCACGATGATTCGTCGAGACATAATTACAGTTTCGATCCAATGCACTGGTATTTAGTGTCGATACAAGCTCTAAGTACATGCCGAACCTCGAAAAGCATAGTGTATTGTTATTGTTATAGGTACATAACTTAGAAGAACGTCACTGATATTTGTTGTCTACCCTAAATTCTAAAGGCGCCCTGCTGCGGCGGGTTTCTTCAAAAGAAACCCGCAAATCCACTACCTATCCATTCCGCTTACAAGCAATTTTCCCTTAATTGTTGGGTAACCATAAGCTGATATCCAAGGCAACTGCTACCGACCATTCGTAGGCCACTACAGACAGATAACTGGAATTGTAAATGCGTTAGGACTGAGTGTTTGTCGAACAGAATTCAGTGTAAAGGTATGTTTAACGCAAAACAGATCTATACAGCTAAAGATCCTCGTTCTAGCTTTACTGACTTTACGTCGCTCACAGCTTTCAGTGCCATAACGATTCACACGTTCCTTCAACGCTACACATTGATCAAGTGCGTCGTCACTCGCATAGTACACATACGGGGAGACTGCAGCATGTACATTTTATGAGGAACGATATTACCTGAAGACCTGACATAAAGCTGTGATTTCCCCGCGGCATGTAGCTCGCATACACAATAGCGTTTCAAATAGATGAGTATCATAAATGATGCTTGAAGTGTGTTGAGCTGCCTTCACTAGAAGCCTCAGATTAGACTGCGTTTACTATGCCTATTACCGTTGGCAATCGGTCACCCCTTAAGTCAATCAAAGGGATTTTCAGAATTTCGCACTGCTCAAAATCAGGCCTCGTCGATAACACTTGCTACGCTTCCTAAAAAGCAATAGTCGCTCACGAGCAAGCGCAAAAGCGTCTGGAATGAAGGAACAAAGCTCTGGAATGAAGTAGACGTCTGTTTCGAACTTCTTTCCTAGCGAAATTTGGGTGTCTGCGGGCAAGCATTAAGAAAGCCCGTGGAAAAGCAATAAGAAAGTCGATAGTAATCAGTAGCTGACCTGTACAGAAAACGCTCAGAAAACCAATGTCTGTTGATAACGGGATTAGCGCGGCGACCGGCGCTGTCCATCGACAAAAGATGCACAATGCCCATTTTTATCACAAAAGACACTTCTTTTTCATGACACATATCGCCTTTACATATTTAAGCGTTTAAGAAATGGCGCAGCGGTAGCCGCTTGCGTAAGCAGACGTGATAGCTGGTCGCGAGACCAACTACGTGTTTCACCCAACCAGCCGCTCTATTCGAAGATGTTTTGAGCGGCGACGTAATTCAAGAGGACGTATAGACGCTGAATCCGCGGTAATTCATTGCTCGCAAAAGCAGTAACGACAGAGGAATCTATAATTACAATATAATATAGCATAAAAAAAAAGTTAAGTAATATAAGAAATAAGAAGATGTAAGGTAAGAAGGGAAAAAAGAGAAGAATGGAAAACAGAATGTGACCCATTCTAACCGCGACGTTTACGCTTGAATCGTGCTTAACTGGTCCCCTTCGTATTCCTACTTGGTCTAGCACCTATATCCACTATATCAATACATTAATGCTAGATGGCACCGTCATCATAAATACTTAATCAACAGTGAAACACAATACTCGAAAGTATGATGACATAATACGTTGTATTAGTACTCAAATATTTTAACATGCAAATATATTACATAGATTTTAATTTAAAAAATTGATATCCTGCCAAAAGACTTTAAAGAGATCGTACTTTTCCACGCGAATTGTATAGCAGCATTAGCATATGTTTTTGGTGGGACTTGCAACTTTACGTATTTTTTTACTTATGAGAGAGGCACGTACAGATAGATACGTCTCTTTAAAGTGGCCTGCTTCATAGAGCACAATCATAGAGATCAACAAAAGAACTACAATATCCGGCCTAAAAACGAAAGGCAAAAGAAGTAGAGATGACATTGCGGACCCCGAACGCATTGTTGTTTATTCTCATTCATCATCGTGCCAGCTTGAAAGCGGATCTGTGGCAGAAATTTATACGATTTGTATTTATTGAGACGCCGTAATACCAGACCTGAGGTAAAAAGCTCTCGCCTTAAAAACTAAAGACGGGAAGGTCTGCGCCGTGCAGGATCAAGGTCGCTGAAGGCTGGCTACAGAAGTGTTTGCTGTAGGTCCTGCTGGTGCGGGCGCAACATCCAAAACGCTTGGTGTCGCGGCTCCCAAATTCAACTGCCTGACTTTGTCTATGCGCTAATTCATAAACTGAAAATAATGTACTATATAAAACGCTTAATATCAGGGCTCCGCAGAGCTCTGATTGTCTTGCTCGTAATCACTGACAGCTTCACTGCTGAAATGTCAGAGAGAGATGAACAATCTTCAATACAACATGCGGATACGACACTGAAGCGTCACCTATACTAGTATCATCTAATAAACCTCTACTCTAGATCGAATGATTCGATGAAATAGTGACTTGGTTTCCGTTATTTCGCTTACGCATACTATAAAAGGGATCCGTTCTAGTTATAACCAACAAAGTTTTTATACTTGCTTGTATTGGATACGTACACCTATGCTCGGGTCGAACATTCGAACTACTATTTCGAAAAATCTATATATTGGAGTACAAGTGTGACAAGCTCTCAGTTTGATAGCAGAACGTGAAAGGCGCAGCGTAGAGATTCAACCGAAGCCTATCAGGACGTTGCGGGTCGCTGATGACGAAAACTCTCCGCTGTGGTGCGCTAGCTTTATAAACTCATATATGTGTATATTTATTTATTCGAATCGGAGTACAGCTCGATCTGGTAGCTGGAGTCTACCTCAAATAGCCCCGTGTCATAGCAATCCTGTAAAGTTTGCAATTACTTTCTTGAATGGCCTTTCTCTTGTTTTGGATAAAGCGCTGCCAAGAGCAGTGGTAGAGCTTTTCCTCAGGAAAGGACCTCACATTTCTCATCTAATAAACGTCGTTTGTTTCTCAATTCAATTATTTTTATCTTGTTATTGTATTTGTTGTATGTAAATCTCCACGAGTGCGTCTTGTTTCGACAAACTGAAAGAAGAATTTGTTATTTCATGTGATTATTTCAACATTAAGCTTTTAGCGCGGCACGGTTGTTGATTTACTAAGCCCGACGTGAACGTAAGGTGATTTAACATAATTTAAGGAACGTGAATAAAAACATAAAATTAATTTTTATCATAATAAAAATTTATTATTAAATCGTTTATTTAATACACGTATCATGTTATTACGCTTTTTAATGACTTTTTTTGACATTACATTTTATAGCGGAACTTTTAAATGGCTTTCGAAGAAACGTAGGCGCCGTTAACTGTTACGAGCGTTGTAAACCAATCATGGCCCTAAAGAAGCTTTGAGCTGATTCCAATAGACTTTTATACTATTCAGTGCACGGTGAGGCGATACGCTGACGATTTACTGCTTTACTTCCATGATAGCAACAATAATAATCAGGCTAAAAACAAAGTTCTTTCTCGTTCATTTGCAGCGATTGTGAGCTTCCCCAGTTGCGCGAGGCGACATCGATATGAAAATCGACAAATAGACTGATCAGATCAGATTTTTATCTGACCAAGCCTGTTTTAGCTGAAATCAAGGATAAAACTGAGAGTGAGCTTATGGACTCAATGGTGTTATATGTACGAAACAGACATAGGTGTTCTCAGATTCAAGATAAAGATTTATATGTACCTCATATCCATGTTCTGAGTAGCAGCTACTGTACTATTTTTCATAGGTCTATCGTAATACTGCAGTATAAATATATTGAAGCTGTGAAGTGCGTATTCAGCTTCACTCCGGCTTATGCGCTTTATACGGTAACCGGAAGATACTCCCATCTTGTACGCTCGAGGTGGCAGTGATTAATTCTTGCCAAAAAAAAAAACACTCAATAAATAAACAGACATACGGAAATGACATTATTAAACGACCGTTGATAATGAGATCGTCCTCGAAGCGTATATGAGACGGCTTATGGCAACTTACACTTCTAGACTTAGTTGCGAAATAAGAGGTGTTAAGTTTAACTGCATTCGTGTTACAGAGTAAGTTAGCTGAATTTCTGTGATCTTTTTCGTCCTCTTAATTTCATCACGCCCTGTAGTCGACGTTGGCTAAAAATACGCTGAGAAAGAAAATGGTCTATTTTGCGAAAACGACTTACCTGACTATATTTAGGTTGCGTGGTCGAGATGGTTATGGCAAACCTTGTTTAAGTAGTTTGGGATGCTGTATCAGGTAGTATAGAGTTGGGGGTAAGCCTGTAATGTTCGCTCGTATACTTTGTAACAGATCCACTTACAAGCTGCATCGTTTGGCGACGCTCGCTAAAGGTGCGTCGTCGGCAGTGCGGAACTTGCGTCTTGATTTCGACTGGCTGTTTATGGCGTTCTATGCGCCGAGTGTTCTCAAGTTTAATAACTACGATAGAACCCTGAAACTCAATCTGCTCCTGTGTAAGCTTCAAGGCTATGCGCTGATAAGCGAACTCTTGGTCGGGAAGAAAAGATTCCTCCAGATAGCTTCAGAGCCTGATGATGGTAACTGGTCAAGTGGCAATGGACTCTGGGATCAACGGGTGGTGATAATTTGCCTCTCTAAAAAATTTACTTTCAATATTTTTGGCATCCGTAAATTAAAAAAGAAAACATAAAACGTTTTTTCACAAAATTTTGTAAAAAACGTGCATATTGTTATTATTACTCTAAAGCCAAACGCTTTACATCTTGATTATATATATATATATATATATATATATATATATATGATTCTATGACAAATTAACACAAGCATTATCCTCGTGTTTATAATATATATTTAAAATCATAGAACTGGGAAGCTAATATTCATGGTACTATTATTTCTATCTTCACATTGGCAAAGGTGGGATTTCTTCTCCCAGAAAATAAAATTTGTGCCCCTTTAAAAGGCAAATTTTTTTTTAAATATGAATAATACGGTGAAGATTTGAACGGTTCGTTATTGTTTGTAAGATAATTGACTGTATCAAACAAAATATGCCTTGCGTTGCGCATTGTCGCATTACGAAACATATGTATTACTTAATCATATTGGTTTTAATAAAAATATATATGCTTATGGCTAAGGGAGCCATACACCACAAATACGAAATTTACCTAGTTTATAGCTTAGAACAAGAACCCTGTTGCTATGGCACAGTAACGTATATATGTATGCTTGCTTATGCATCAATATTTAGCACAGACAGCACTGACATTTGTTTGTCCTGGTACTCTTTTGTCACTGAATATGCATCTAATGAAACAAGGCGACCAGGATCACTAGCGTGACAATTTCCCGTCATTAATCATAACAGCCCTCCCTTTTTCATCAACGTTGAGCACGTCGTGTAGCTCCTGCGTTGCAGCGCTCCTCGTAGCCTCTGCCCACCGCGTCAAATGCCTTAGCCCGCCTTCAGCTAAATATCTGTTCGTTTTTCCACTGTGTCATCCACCGCACGTGTTGCCTGTCTTTATATCGACCTCTATGCATGCATGCACGCAGTACAGGTAAGGAAACTCAGTAACACGTCAAAGCTACACGACCCCGATCATCTATATTCCCGAGGTTGAGTCTCACATACACACACAAGCATACCATGCGTCCTGACACAGATACATCTATATAGAGCTTACTACGTATATTTAGTTATCTGTGGGACTGGCGATATGCGACTGCAGAGCGAACCCTGCCGGCTAAAGAAAAAAGCGACGCGAGAGCAATTCTTTACGAAAGCAACCGAGCGTACGCGCGACGTTCGGACTTTTTTAGGGCCTGGCGTCCCGTAGAATAACAGCCGTACCAGCGGTGAAGGTGGCGGCAGAGCGAAACGCCAATGTCGGAGTGTTCCTCGCTCTATTCCTCCGCGGCCGGATCAATTGGGTCGAACCGCGGCCCTTTCACTTACGGATGGCCACGGCACTGCTCCGTGAAGGCCACAATGACGACTGCACAGGCAGGCTTAAGTGAATGAGAGGCCCCGGTCGAGCCGTAAACCCGGGGCGGGTCAGTAACACGAAAACAGAAAATGTACAAATCGTAGCAATAACACCGTGTCCACGGGTACAGCTTTAATGCTATAAAAGAGGAGCATCTGATGGCTTAATGAACCTTCTGCTGCTTTCAACCGCTCAGCTACGAAACAGCGTCTGATGTTGGCTCGGCCGTGGAGCGACAGGGTTGTTCAGTGGTGATTTTGAATGGTCATTCCTGTAAGAGCAGCTGAAGTAATATCGCTGTGGTAGGGACTGAATACGGGAAACGTTGTCGATTTCTAGCTCAATCAAATCTCAATTCGGGAGTGGCGGGGTGGAACAGCGCGCCTAGAGAACGACTCAGGTGCGAGGAATGATGATAGACGGAGCCTAAATGGATTCTCACAAGCAGGGAAAGATCAAAAGCAGCAAAGAATGGGCTTAGGAAGCAGAATGGAAACGGCATACGACCATTCAGTCATTAGCGAAAAGAAACACCATTGCAGGATAACAATACTACATGGACGCAAGCATCGTATGCGCCTTATATGTGTCGTCACCTTATCGAATACCAAAAAACTATGGCATAGTCATCCTGTATCCTTTGCACATATCACGGTGTGATATTGGTACAGTCGGTAAATATAGGGGGCTATTATTAATCAAGTGATTCAGATTATTCGCCAGGTAACAAACTATAATAGTTGATTCAATTGAAAATTATGCCTATTCCTTGAGTAGCTTGTCAAGCTTTGAGAGGCCACAATACCGTATGTAATACATTCCTGACTTATTTTGGTTCTTTACGTTTACATTTCGTTACCAAACCCGAAGCACACCAACGAATTATGAAAAGCGGCACCGTCATTTCTGCCATTTGTATTAGCTAGCCACATCTATACCAGTTACATACAACAAATCAAATGGTGTCCGGGCAGATACCGAACTTTAGTTCTATCGAACCCAATACCCTACCTCCTCTTACGGCAAATTCACGCACTTCGGAATTGAGTACATTGAGTTGCGATATCTATTGGGTGGCTGCAGAAGGCTTGCCGCTTATTCCGTTAATATTATAGAATTATCCGGTCAATTGAAGACGCAAAAAGGTTGCTGTTTACGTTCGGGCTCTTGTAGTACAAGGCTATGTCAAGACTATGGTGATTCCCTCGGGAGCGTTGTCGCTTCTTTGGTGCCGCTGGTCTGGCGTTGATTAATTTCAAGCGTTTTCCAACCAAAGATGTGTATCATGAGGGAACTATTGCGAAAAACAATGTGGGCAAAGCTAGAGGAAAGAAGAATAATTGATAAGATCCAGCTTAACCCAGTTAGGCCAGCCCAGGGTGCGTTGGAACTCCAGCGCGTCCCAAAACGGGTAGTACGAGACAACACAGCGCACTCGTAAGTTACACTTCAAGTGATTTTATCGAGTTTTATTGTTAGTTCTCGTCCGCAGCGAGCTATCGAAGGGATAGCCTTAGGCTGATTTTGATCGACCATAATAAAACAGCCAGCAACGGGCGAGACCATGATTTCATGATAATAAAACGGAGTAGAAGACACTATATTATAGGCTAATGGAATAAGGCGTAATCTTGAATGAAGGGTACATGCGGCCACATTTAGAGTGGCTTCATCAAGAACAGCGACGACGTTGACTATCGGTATTAAAAAATTCGAATAGAATAGGTTAGTAAATGCAAACGTTATGCGTCTGGACGAAATGATGACGCTAAAAAAAAACAAACAAACATATCGCATCGAATATACGAAGTGGGTCAGTTGGCTGTGTTTGACTCGACCCAGTTAAGAAGTCGTGTCCAAAGAAGTATGACTACAAACAGTAAAGCCTCGAGGTTGAGTGAAGCGCTTAACCTCGCTGCAAGGGAGATTGATACATGTGATGTACTTTTTCCAAGTAATTGTATTTGTTTATACAGCAGTAGAGAAGATGATTAGTAAACAGTGTGAAAATGCTATGGTCTAACAATACGTCTAGAGACGCACGACCTATTGTTGTCTTAAGGTGTAGTAAAAGGGCTAATTTTGACTGCGGTAAACGAAATGCGTACGGTCGTATTAGTCGATTATGCCTTTCACGCGGTGATCTAGAAAGGCTCGTAGCTCTATGATTGGTCCTAAATAGGAAAATAAGTGTTTGTTGTTTGTACACAGGTACTTGGGATTTGTTGACCTATATTAAGAACAACAGGGTGTTACTGAGTTGGACACGCTTTATTAATAGTTAAGCATCTATGAGATCCGTAACGTATGACATATACTCAGAGAGATGTGCGTATGATATTACGTTTACGTAATGATCCCAAATCAAATTATTTCTTGCCACGACCGCGTACTAACGCTTACTAACGGTTTCTAGCCGTTAATGGTCTTCACACCATTTGCCTTAAAATACCGTTGTTCATTTTGCACTTCAGTTACTTTTTTGACACTACTACAGGCTTATATTATGGCTTAGTGTTTAGCCAATATTGCCTATTCGGATTACCCGATTCTATCTATCCCCTCGCCTACCTGACGACCGCATTATGGCAGATTTCAGAATGGTAAGAACCTGCTACGTTCGTCTGATAGAACGCCTAACAGCGGTACCAGGTATAAAATTTGAACTATCCAATTCACTTCGTTAGTTACAATTAATGCGCCCAGATGAGTACTTTGGGACACTACGTAATGCTAAAAATTCGCTAGGAAAGCAAAGAATTATGAGAAAATGTATATAGGCTGGCCTCTATTCAAACTATGGTCAAAAAATCACAAATCCTGTTCTTATGTTCTTTTACTTAAAGCGTTTATGTTTCATAAGTAAAGATAAATTCAGCATGCAAAGAAACAAGAGCCATGCGGACCGAAAGGACAACTGATTGGCCTGAGCATCGGCTATCTAAAACTTCTTTACGTTGACTGCCTTACAATTGGCTCAACGCAAAGCTTCTGTCTGTAAACCGCATTAGTATCATGGTACGCCAAAAGAGAAGCGTTATAGTAAGTTTCTATTCGCTGACCAAGAACGAATCAGCACCGAACGACAATGGGACAAATGAGGGAAAGAACAATTAATGAAAAAACTGACCAATGAATAAACGTCGTTACACAGCAGTCAAGTCGTTCTGTCAAAGCGTGTTCTACATGCGATAACATCAGATATTACTCGACATGGATAAGCACACAATCAAGCGATTCATTTCAGCACTCCAATTAGTCAGTTGATAAGCGCAGCTCCTCGCAAATCCTCGAGAGCTAGATGACTCGACAATTAATAGGGTGCCGTTATATTGTACATAAAATAGAGACATCGAAGACCTGTCTGCGTGACATTCAAATGAAATCTTTGCCTGGTCGTCGGATCGAAAGGGAGGATCAAGAAACGAAGGGGAAGATCGACAATCTCAAGGGAAAAGTCTAAACGACCTTTCAAATAAAGACGCAGCTTTTTTTTTTTAACAGATCGTGATGATGACGTGCCATTATCTGTAAGCGGTTGCAAAAGGCACTAAGAATGCTAGAAGTACGCTACGAAATAGCGCAGCTGTTGCATGAAAGAACCACAGAGATCCAAGCGCAGGTAATTTCAGGCATAGGACGCCCAAGGGGGGCGCATTTGGATGCATAACATAATAAAATATTAATACAAGATTAGTTCTGTAGGAATCTATAAGTTTTGATTTTGTTTCTCAATGTTTTCGGAATTGAATTGGCTAGATAAAACGAGTAAATCGTCACCTTGATCGCCATAGACAAAAAGCACAGAGGCTTCTGTCAACTCTTTTAATACACGTTGTACTCTTTGCTTTCATTCCAACGACGAGTCGCCCCCTCCGACGGTACCTTCCGAAACGATATATAAATTATACTATATACATGTGTGAGATTCCATTACGAATTCCTCTACATCGTCTAAAGGCTTTTCTTCTACGCATACGAAATTCTTTCCCGTCCCATTAACTAGTCGTTATCCATTAGCCCCGCGACACAGACCCGTTTGAGTTTCTTTCTTAAACTTTCTATCGCAAAAAAGCCATACGGGAACGGGATAGTCAACGAGTGAAACGACTAGCTGAGAATCGGGAACACACTATAGTTCCGGGCCACATCTTTCAGCCAAGTCTCGTCCTTTTAGGTCCTCGGCTTGCCTTCTTAAAGTAGCGCGCGTTCAGCTTTTTCTTGCCTAAGAAGAAGTAGGCGACGAGGCTCTATGTAAGCGATTGGAAGAGAACAAATATTATAGTAGCATAAAAACACGTTAGCCACTTTTGTATTTTTCGGAACTCCTTCTTGCGGAACCGCCGTCACAAGCGGACCGGGCCGTTAGGCTGGTCTACTGCAGGATGTATATAGAGCGTAGTGCACATGTCCTGTTTGTAGCATCAAAGTAACAGGAACCGGAGCCGGGCCGGACACTCCGCCAGTGTGCTATTCTGTTCTCGTAGTATGATACTTTGTACAAAGGAACGTCTTCTAGTTTCGATTTGGGAACGACCTATGCTTGTACAATTGAAAAGAAACAAAATTAGAGAGAGAGCGCAAGGAAGAGATGACGTAGGCGATTTACAAGTTTTTTTTCCTGTGTTTACTTTGTCTAGAACACTGGCCAACTTGGAGGCTGCGGCTTCGTTGAATCACAGCCACGTAGCTGATGTGCTGCGACCGCTATTGTGGGTAACCTTATGTTCACAGGAACGAAGCGTTGGACACCGCGGATTTGGGACGCTTTTTGTAAGGAACTAGGGTACCCTTCAATCGTAGCGAGCGCCCGTCGACGTAGGTACTGCAGTGTGGGACGTGAAATGGCCGAGGTTCGATACTAGGTGTGGAAATAGCTCGCAAATGTTGGCACTATCTGAAGCAATACTGAACGTAGAAAGTAGAACCAGACGTAAAAACTCTAAACACTCAGTTTAATTTCAACTGTGTAGGTCGTAGCGTTGTTGCAACCTCTGTATGCACTATGCCCTGTTATTATTATTATTATTTTCCTAACAACCATTACATACATCTACAAGGTTCTAGAATGGCGAAACCTCCACAGTTAGTTCTGAAGTTTTTTTCGTTGGACTTCAATAATGCTGTCATTGCGTTTTTCTCCGTCAAGAGCCATATGCCTAGCGCTCTTTTGACGACAAACCAGCAGTTGTTGTTGTGAAGCCTCTCTATGGACGCCCGCTACGCCACAGACCCAGCATCTTGTAGGGTAACGAGAATGGGCGTCCCAGGAGTCGAGGTACTATGTGTGTTGTTATGATTTGGCTATGCTACAAGCTACGGGCCGTATAGTAAAGTCGGTGTGGCCGCTCAGCCCAAAGCTGGAGCTAGCTTTCGACCAAGCTATTCTAAGGCGAACTACGTTATGGAAATCGTCATCTAACCCCCTCTTCCTTGCTTCGATCGCCGCTGAGGCCTCGGGCAGACAGTGGCCGTAGCGGAACACGAGACAGGAAGGAAAAAGCTTTGAAAACGGGCTTCTAGTAGTGGCTACCACCTTGCAAGTCTTTGCAAGCAGTGATGGGGCGTTTGCGCGCTTTTGGAAGTGGGGAAAATACGAATAATTCGCACGCGATTCTAAAGATCGCAGGAAAAACCGCTTCGAACGAGTAATCCTCCAACGGGCGATGGACGAAAAATCCGAAAATAACACTAGGCGTCAACGCAACGATCAGAGGTTTTCACGCGAGGATGCTGAGAAGAACGCGGCCGACTTTGCATTTCTATTTTGCTTCAACGGGGTGGAGGAGGAATGTGATCGGAGCCGGCGATGCTGGCATCGACGCATATTGGTCCTAAAATGGTCCCAACTCGAAGTTCCCTAGGCTGCGAGAACGCCAATCATAACGTGTGAAGTCGAGAGCAAATATTGAATATGGATGTGTCGATGTACAGTCACCAACCCCCATATAGATCTCCTCTGCATATTCAGCCACATATTATAACAATAGGAATGGATACGAAATACGGAAAATTTGTTGCGATGGTACGGTACGGCGAACTTTTCCATATGTACTCTTAATCATTCAACAATTCACTGTTGATCAAAAAGAATAGGCTGACATCGCACGATATGAACTTGGTCCGAAAGCAACACTGGGTAATATTCGTACCATAATTCTAGTAATAGTCATAACTGTTACTTATATTATGATTTAAAGGCACTCATGGCATACTCCTTCTATATAGTGGATACGTCTCCTCGGCTACTGCATTAGGGTTTTTTTTCCTTTTTTTCTTACTTCAGTGAATATATTCGTATACCATAATCGCGAATCTTCTGCGGAGACAATTTGACCGTGTCACAGGCTGGATGAAGCAGCAGAAGGCGCGGAATTCAAATTCAGTGATAGTACAAATCGCGAAACGATGGGCAAACACATTATTAACATAAAGCATTATAGAAGTGTATGACTAATTCAAAAACACACAATATCTGTACATTGTCCCAACCGTTCGGAGTCAACGAGAACTATGTCTGAATAAGTGAGTTACCTGTTTGTCAATTGGCGGTCAAGGTCGGCAAAAACATGGCGGACATTGGCTTTGAAAGCTCCGTTGTTGTTGTTATCAATAGAATGATGCAGTCATTATAGCTCCGTCAGCTCGACATTTTAATCATCGCGTCTCTTCACCATCCAACCGCGTTACCTCTTTTTGCACGAAAGATACAATTGCTCCGGTCAGCTGGGTCGTTAAATTATGCTAAGTCGTATATTTATGAAGAGTGACATTGATCAGTAGCAAGCAAAACAGAGACATAGATGAAAAATACTCGAATCAATTAAACTTTAAAAGGTCTACCTATATTGGTGTGCCGTTTTGTGGCAGTGTTGTGAAATAGATAGCAGCCAGAATCAGTGTGACAGCAGTAAAAACGTTCGAGCGGGGCAATGAAAACGGCCCCAAATGGCAAACAGAATCGTCCTTGCAAATTTTCCTTGAGTTAGCAAAATATACAAGCACAGTACCCAGACTTCTAACGGAAAGCAACGGAAACGCATCTATAACTCGTATTCGATTATTCCTGCACTCTATTCTACCCAATATTGTTGCCCTCTCCATTGGCAGAATGGGAGAATACCTAATAACCGGGTCAATTGATAAAAACAACTCTGTTAGACGATAGTCGCCGTAGTGCATTGATGCAGCGGGATCCAGGAACACCATGCTACATGAACCTGGTAATGGATAGACTGGAAAAAACGCTTCGTGCAGTGTACGAACACCGCGAACTAAGTTGACTGACATAGATCTAATAAACATCAAAGTTTCGCGATGTGTTAGCTATAAACGAGTCTACATGGCCTTGTGAGCACCACAAAAAATCAGCTCAGATTAGTAGCGCATTGTCCATCGGTAGGCGCCAACAACCTAACAAAACTGTTAATAAATTTTACTAAATATAAATAAATTTTGCTAACTTATCTACTGATCGTTAGTATTCACACATCGCGCACATGCCGGATCGACGACTCGTTAAACCTAACTAGAACCACCTTTAAGGTAGTCGCCTTCGTGAAGTTCTTAAGATGGTAAGCAGTATCGCTGTCGTCTTCGAATGGCAGTCTTCCCTGACGATAAAACTCTGGGTTTCCTTGAAATAAATCTGTTATACCGATGTCAACGTTCCTTATATCATGCCATGCTTTACGCATCTATAACTTTAATAATTATAACTTCCGCATTTAGACATGTTAACGGAACTCGAAGCAGAGATTCCAGGTGTCTATTAAGTATTTTTCATTTTTACCTAGAAATTTCCTATATGAAACAAACGTATAATAAATAAAAGTTACTAACGTAATATCAACATGGATCAGATGCACCTTATTTCAGTTACATTTTAACTCTATTCGCGGCAGCTCAACAGTCGTCATTTCCCATGCAATACAAAACGTGGCGACAAGGACATCATATATAAAAATGCTTTAGGACACACACGGACCATTAATGTTTAGAAGACAAATAAATCAACCAACCAATAAAAGTCCTGAATCCAATACCAGCCTGCCTGAAAAAAAGCATCCGGTTTGAGCTTGAAGCTGCTTATTGGTCACTTCTAACAATGACGCGACGATTGGTTGTACCTTCCGCTGCATTCGGGTTGAACAACGACACCAAACGATGCCTGGCTTGTCCAAGGCATTGTGGTGAACGCCCCGAGACGAACCTATATCGACAATTGGCGAGCGACTCCTGAGGCCGCAGTAGTATTAAACGCCTTATGAATGTTATCAGACAAACAAATATGGCTGAACAAATGATTGATATTGTGTGTATAAATACTGTAGTCGTTTACGTGTACCATTTGAAATCATTTGTTTTATCATCTAGAGAAATATTGTTAAACAATGGAGCCGGTGATGCCACCGAATTATTTGTCAACGCCGCCGCTGGCCAATCTTGTGTCGTAAGCAATAATATCAAATGTTTACAGGTACGAAGTTATAACTTTAAACGATCTCTAGTTGTTACAATAAATTCACGTAGGGTCACGTAGCCTAGTTTATTGTAAGAAAATTATATATAATTTTTTTCGTGGCACAGGTATTAAGAGGGCCTGATCTAAGGCGTGCCATTAATTTAAGTCACTACTAGTGTTAGACATCGCGGACTAAACTAGGAGAAAATCTATTATCTATATTTAGTAGTTATTTAGTAGTTAGAGTACTTCTATTTATATTGATGGAAAGTGGTGATCATATGTATTTGGTACACTTGCTAATCAATCGGGGCGGCTGTGACACCAACTTGATAGATTTTAATGTACATAACGTTAATATTTCGATAACTATATATATATATATATATATGTAAAATGAATAATTAATAAACAAGCAATCTTTAACGAAGGCAGATTAGAGCATTTCTGCCATCAAGCTATAACATGTGTACTTCATGGTTTTCTTGGCACTCACATAATTCTAAACATTAGAATTACAACAATTATAAATTTGATTTTTTTAAAGTATCATGGTTCTGTAGATAGTATTTAAAAAATAAAATATTATATTTTTATACCTATCATACAACCGCTGCATTCATGGTCCTACGATCTTTGTAGTCGTACTAATATCACAGGTAGTGCTAATAGAAATACAAAGATCAAGGGATACCTTATGCGAAACGGCTTCGGCAGGCTTTTAACGTTCTTGTTGCATCTTCGCTAGGACATCTAGGCAAACACCGGGAATCCCTTGTTGCTGACGTACGTTCTCAAATCAGCTTTGCTGGTTACAGTTACTCGTGTAGGCCGTCAGGTAACTGAACTATCATTCTATCCTATTCTTGACTCGTTACATCAATCTTCGCTGGGTAACGTCGTAACAAAACGGCAACAGGCGATTTGTCTCTTCTGCGATTGTGCGTAGGACAAAATGGCAAAACGAGAGACTCGATATCTGTCGTTTTGAGATACGAACAAACAGTCGATTCCATTTGGCCTAATAATTAACGAACCGACTAATGGTCAATGGCGGGGCGATGTTTAGCCAGTTACATACGTACATTATACTTGCGCGTTTAACTCAATGGTGTCTATCTAACAGTTCTCTATTAACTTCGTGCGTCTTTCGAGACGCGATGGCTGCGCGTGCTAGCCTATTTCAACTTATCTCTATGCTTCAGTTGCCCAACATGTAGCGTTCCTTGAAAGTTTACTTCTCAGCTTACTTATGCAGTGACATTCTCGTGTTTCGGCTGGAAACGACAATTGTATCACGAGAAAAGTATAATACTATTAATTACTTTTAATAACAGCATCAGCGGACCACAACAGGTTTCATTTAAATATACAGGCTGCATCAGGTCGAAGGCACTGAGACTGATAAGGAATGACAACATAAGTAGCACATAGCAACAACAACAATAGCGTCAACATTTACTTTGCCTCTCCATCTGTCGCGATTTTTTGACGACGTTGATGTCGCTTTGGATTTATCGATTCCTGCCCGAAGCTTTCGCTAGTGGGGTAAACGAGTAGTGGGAAAAATTGGCGCTCTCGACAATCTAAACCGCGGCACCGGTATCACGGCACGTCGTTTGCAATGGCGACGGCAAACTTGGATAGTAATGATAGTGGCCTGACTAGTCGTCTAGGCTCGACTCTTGACTCCATTCGTTCTCTAGGCCTAAAACGATTCCTTCAGAAGTTAATGGAGTTTAAATGAGAAGAAAGCAGTAACACATTGCTATTATTACTACTACCACCACCACTTTCCAGATTCTGCCATTTGCTACAAATCGGAGACTCGCTAGGCGGAGTCGCCCATTTACCGAAACCCAGTGTTCTACCGGGTGTTACGCAGAACTAGGCTTTACTGAACTGGGATTAGCTTCACATTGGCTCTCGGCTGCACTTCATTATATATGTACATATACACAGTTGTGTGTTCGAGGGCATATGTTAGGGCATATATACGAAGCAAATAATCGAAGCTTCTGTTATTTTGTATCGCTTTGTTAAGGAGTGTTTATACAATAGGTTTATGATTTTCATAGTAATGGATGTGAAGATCACCTGCTATTTGAAATATTTGTTATTGGATGTGCTGGCTAGACACAATGCTCATCGAGAGCTTGGTGGAAATGTGAAGATCTAATATATTGGTTATTGACGGAGTTGCTGGTTCGATAAGGAAACGGTCAGAGAGCGATTTTACATCGCACGGATGTGTGTTCAATGTAAGTTGATAGTTAATGTATTATTGACCATTTTACATATTCGTATATACTATATGGAATACGAGTCAATTTGTGGGTTGAGAAAATGTATTTGGGGTTGAGAGTATTGCGAAACAGGCCGGTGTAGTCATTGTTAGCTTTAGACACCCGTAGTCGACAGACTAACCTAAACTGAATGTAAGTGCAGCTTTTGTAATGATTAGATACCAAAGGTCTGCATTGAGCAAAAATAACAATATACGTACAGGCATTGAAGCTCATAAGGGCTGACTTTCTGACGGCATTCATCGACAATGAGCCGCCGTCCCTCTATTGTTAATGCTGTTTTAACTTCGAGCTTGCCTTCGATTTGAGCTGACTGCTGTCAGTTCGAATGTACTATGTTTTTAACAGGTATTTTTTAATTATGAAGCCCAAGCTGATAACACGAACTTCTAAAGCAATCAATTGCCAACTAATTTCAAGCAAAAAAGGAAAGTTTTCATCTGGGTAGAAACTCGGCCAGCGCTTAAATTCGGCGCGTCCTTCTGTCAAATTGTAAAGTCACCGCACTGCTAATCGCCATAGACGAGCTTGTTGCTTTGCTTGTAAAAGAACTAACTGAAACTATCTGAAAACACTAGTGGACATAGCACAATAAAAAGAAGAGTAAAAAAAAGTTTAAGAAGTAAAGTATGAAGAAAGCGAGAGGCACACATATAAGGGCTTCGGGGCTGAGCGCCCGCAGTCTGCATTTTTCGTACCGGCGTCCAAAGAGACTACAGAGCCGGAAGTTGTAAGCCAGTTTAGATTGAGGCTGGGTTGAGAAAAATATGTATATTTGAAAATACTAAAGATAAGCGGGATCGTAAAAGACATAAGTGCAGGAAGACGAGCTGTGAATATTGGAAGCACCGCATTGACTGTCTAGCCCAGACACTAACAGTGGCGATGATAACGTTGCCAAAAACCTTCCAGACCCACAGAAATCAGCATTGCCCACGCCGATACTAACGATGCGCCAAACAAGTGAGGCAACGCGCGGACCCCGGAGAGATTGACTGAAGTCCGGCGTTGATTCAGCTTTTGCGATGGTTCTTGCCGCTATGATTCTCCGCTATCAAATTGCGCCATCGCTTGAACGCGTAATGGAAGTCTCTGCTAAAGAAGCTACTGGTGCTCGTATCTGGGCTGGTGTTGGTGGTAAGTAGACTTTCGTCGGGGGAGCAGTGGTCTGTAAGGCTAGCAGGACTAATAAGAAATAGCAAAGTGCTAGGCTCCACAGCAGTCAACCGATATTGAACGGTGCGGGGCACAGCCAGGGCTCGAAAGCCTGCCGGGTGTTCCCAGGCTCTGTCTGTTAGCAGAGCCAACTGATCGGCATCCACCAGTGTCCGAGTGCCAACGGCCGGCGAGCGAGTACTAACCAACGGAGAAGCCCAAAGCGTTAGCTGTGTGTGCACGCACACGGAACGGCGAGGGGCCGGTTCCCTAGATAACTGTGTTCCTAGCTTCCTGGTTTCTTTCTGACTGCCTGCTTGTTGGCTTGCCGGCTGACTGACTGACTCCCAACGGAGCCATCGCGTTCCAGGTAATCGGACTCTTGAGGTTTCCATCCGGCGACGAGAACAGTCTGAGGCACGGCCAGAAGCAGACGCCTGCTGCTTCACCAGCCACCTCCGCAGTCGGCTCCTCCTTCGTCCTCATTGATGCTGCCCACGGCCGGGCAGTCGGAAAATGCTGGACCTAATGGGGCGAGTGGGCTGCTGCAGGTCCTGCTACATTTTAGTTTAAAACACATCCAGTAAAGGTGACCGCAGCGGTGGCAGCAGCTGATCGACACAACGACCAGTAGTACGTTGTTACTCATTTAGATAGGCAAGAGCTGGTGGAGCTCTAGGCGGCGTTTGGAGCCGAGTTGGGGGGCCCAAAACCCCTCAGGTCGGTACGTCAGGGGTACGGCCCGAATGCGCCGTAGCTGCAGTAATACCTCAGTTTCTTACTGAGCAGCAGGCTATTACAGTTAAAGGGGGCCGGGCTCGTGAGTCACCGCACCTCGACGAGCTTATGAGAGCTTGCTGGCACGTCGAGCCATTGTGTGATCCGTTTGCTTCCCACAAACTTGGCGTGTTATTTTCTTGTTATGCACAATGGCACTCTTGTTCACTATCGCCATCATCGTACCTACAAGCTGTTTTTGCTGATGATTTGCTTTGGTACTTGGGTAAGAAGGGAGCATTCAGCGATCCAGCAAACGGGTCAGGAAACCCACTGGAAGGGTGGCTTACTGGCTTGCGAGTGAAGCCACCTTGGGAGCTCGAATAGGGTTCGAATGGGGCTCCGATGCATGATGTAAAATGCCGGCATGTGTTGAGCACTCGGACGAACCAAAACTTGCGTCGCACGTACGTTGAGAGGGCTGAAGAACGATCGAGTTGAAAGGATAAAGAATATTGGATTATTAATTGCTGCTATCGCAGCTATCTTCGCTCGAACAAAGTCCTCCGATTAAATATACCAACATGTACATTCTCGGATTGGTGTAGGTGGAAAACCGTTTTCAAAATGAGAGGCCATTTCGCATGGCCTATTAGCCAGACGGTGAAAGCACTGAGTTAAAAAGACGATGTAACAATGAAACGACCAATCAACAAAAAAAAAAACACAACTGCTTCGTAAATTATGAGTTCATATTTTTATAGCGCCCTGTACTCCTTAGGTGATTCTCTTTTTCTTTTTTTTTTTTTCATTTAACGCACGATTATTGGAAGAACATCGAATGCGAAGTTTTTGACAATGAAGATCTTTTCACTTTAAATGATTTCAGGCTCTGTATCACTGCATTGTCTTAGGCGGATTTGTTTATACAGTATGTGCTATTGATAGATGTGCGAGTAATTAGATAAACAACTATAGCGTTCTTTATCGTGTCATGTGTAAAGTTGATTTCGGACGAAAAACTCTCTTGTGAAAAGAACGTCTGCGAAATAAATAGAGTTTATTCTAGAAATAGAAAAACATCCCTATACCACTTAGATTGGCGCTGTTGTTGTCATTGTCATCATTACTGTTATTATCGTAAAGCAGCGGTTAATTCAAAACGCAAACCAATATAAAACACAGTGTTCAATATCTTAGCCAAATTGGACATAGAACATGAGACGTGAAACGTTACATATCTATCGTTAAATATATAATTATAATGAGAGACTTAATAAGAACTTGGTTTAATAGGAAGCTTAAATAATAAGCACTAGAAGAACACTTGGTTTTTTCTAGTTAATGTAGTAACACCTGCTGTATAGATCGAACGCTATCCTTTTTACATGTATCCTCTAGCCTCAGTGAACGTATGCAAATACTACGATAGTTGTCATAGTTCTAATTGTAGCGTCGTTACCAGATAGAAAGCCTAATCGCTACAAGAACTGCAATTATTATTTTTGTCAGCCACTCTGCAGCTTTCTAAAGTTGTTACCATTATAACCACGATAGAAAACTCTATCCATCGTCGGATATGAGGCCTTGTAACTTATGCGGTTCGATAACAACACTCGATTAGGTCGGCGTTTCATCTTGTGTGTAAGCGCCTCTATGTGTCTAGAAATATCAACGATAATTTCACCTGGTTGTTACAGTCGACATCCCCCCAGCTATCGGCTTTTCATATTATCCCGGCTCTGCTGCATGATCGACCGTTACGAACGCTGAGAACAATCTCGACCGTTTCTTCCATCGCCATCACTACGGTTTCCCTGTGACGTGATGGATATTGCTCGATATAATATGAATCTCTCCCTCTTAACGCTGTCCCAAGCAACTAACCCTGCGTCCAATCCTCCGATCCTTCTCCTCGTCCTTTCGTCCTAACTTTCGCTGTCGGCTGCGTCCACCCCCGCTACCGCGTTTGCGTTATCCTTTGGCCCCCCTTTTCTGCCTCTCCCCCTTTACCCATTTTTCTCTTTCCGTGTGATTCAACCATTCGCTGGATCTATTCGCTCCTTTGTGCTGTGTTTTTGACTTCCCTCCACGTACATGTGCCATTCTTGGCACAGTTCGCTTGTAAACTACGAAACGAGCTCGTTCGTCTCTTGGAAGAGGTGAAGGCTACTTTCTCAACAGCATCGTCGTCTTCGGCGATCCTCTGAGAAGCCGATTTCCTTCTACATCGTATCTAATACTAGCCACATTTTCCTTGATGGTGCGACATGTTGGTGCTCGTTATGACGTTCATATAAGAACGACCGAACTGTTGAAACGCGTGCAAGAAGCAAGGCAGTGGGGGCAAGTAAAAAGGAGAAGTAAGGTGCGAACGCAACAAGAGTAGACGAAGTTTCAGGATAGGAATGTGGTAACAGGTCATGTTTCGCTGTTGCGATTTGCTAACTGTTTGGGTTTCGGGCAGCGCAGCCCGAACCTGATAAACTACTCCTGGCTCCTCTGCGACATAAAATGACGCCCATCGATCCGCATACGCTTCTCATTCGTACTGATAGGATCCATGAGACAGGGGGTACAGAAGGACGAAGTAAGGTTTTGAAAGGTCTGTGGTTCTGCAAACTAGGGACATCTTCGATTCTGGTGTGGGTGCTACAACTGATGTGGAAGGATAAGCATAAAGATAGGCGTAGAGCAAGGGGCGGTATGCAGATGGGTAGCGGAAAAGTAGGCCGAAGAGCGAGTTGAAGCGACTGAACGACAGTAGGGTTCCTTAATTTGCCCGGTGGTGACGAAAATCTTTTTTATACGGAGGGCGACAGCGAAGAGCAGTTGCAGGCCTTCGTGGCTAGCGCGTACTGCGTCGAAGCCCGCAATCGGCTGTATCGACCGTCACCCACGTTACGGATTTCATTCTACTCTTTCTTTTTTTTTTTCGGGTAGTTAAGTACATAATGAGCCCTTCAAATAGCCAAAGTAATACAACGGTATTTAGTGCTGAGCTGCTGTCGATTGATTCAGAAACGAATGGCAAATGGACGTACTTTAACAGCGAGGATTAAATATAACGCAGTCACTGTAATAATTACGCTCATTTTTAGCATGCACGGTCATTTGGCATAGCTTCGTTATAACTATTACAAGTACTATTACTATTAAGTTCAGTGCTAGATAGAGAATCTCAATTGGACATTTCATCGCACAGCTGACACTCCTGCAAGGGCGTCATGTCTGTTAGGTGATACATATACACGTTCGCGCGTAGTCTGAACGGGTGAAAAGCTGTTGATGACATTGGAGTCAGAAGGACGAAGACGAAATGACGAAAAAAAGAAATGCTACAAAGAATGAATGCAATACGCCAAAGAAATGCGGTTCTGCGCAAATTCTCGATGTAATTCAGAACTTAAACATTGAAATATTGAAAGAGTAAAGCAACCACGTACTAAGGTGCAACCAAAGAAAGACTATTCAGGGCGCCAACGTCGGCACTAAGATCCCTCAGGCAGTTGTCAGGTACTAAGGGATGCACATTCCGCGTGGAGTTAGACAGAAAAAAAAAAAGGAAAGAGAAAACGTGTGTTTTGTACCCCGAATAAGCTAGGTAATTTCCTCAGGGGTCTCGTATAGTTTTTATCTAAGAGTTCTGAAGCTTTGGGAATCGGCAACCAGTCAAGGAATGGCGGCCGAGTACTCACGTAGCTACTACAGTTCCGCCTCTCGAACAGCTGCCGTCGGTGTATTGAGTTAGGGTGTATATACGTCGAAAGCGTGAGACGCAGTCTCTAGTGGTGGATATGTTGGCTAGCAATTGCTATAAACACCAAACTCGTTTCGTCGGTTGATGGTAGTCAGCGCTCTATAAGAGCACTAGCGTGTGTATGCGGATCTGCTAGACCTAGAAGCTACAGCCGAATAAGGTGAAAGAGGCCGACGCACACGCTATCAGATGGTTTCAGGAATGATGCGTTTCTTCAGTGCTGCTACTGCCGCTACTTGCGTTCAGCATGAAGGGTGGCGCCTCACCCTCGGCAAAGCACGAGATCCGGCTCGACCTCAGCTCGCTGACCTAACCTAGTAGTGGCGAAGGTGTTAGCTGTTAGAGCTAGTGACGCTGCCACCATTGGCTGGATACCGTGCCGACAGAATTTTCTGGCTGCAAAGCGACTGTTATCAGCGGACAAGGAGAAAGCAATCCTTAGAAAGCTAGTAGAGCTAACCAGCGACCTGAAGCGGAGCCTGAGCCCGATTCTACTTTTGTCTGGATCGGCCTGCAGCAGATGAAGCGCACTATTGCCTGCGAACGAAACCTCTGGCCCACATCCTCGTTATGGGCCAACGGCTAGCAAGCCATATAGAGTAACTTGACAGGCCACAGTAGAAGTAGTAATCAAGCAGACGTTCTAAAAATCGATTTTATCAAACAAGCAGGAGTGACAGCGTGCCCCTGCAAGCTGGCCGCAGGCGCCAGGCCGTACCGTTACCAGATCGGTCGGTACCAGAATTCCGACCTAGGCTCCCTTCCGTTGCTCTTCTGATGCTATCACTCCCACGGCCTCTACCACTCTTTGCTTAAATGCCTTCTAGCCATTTGCCTCTTGTCTTCCTTGGTATTTTTGAGGGGCGTTCCGCCACAATATACGTACGAACGGTAGCCCAGAACACTTGTTACGTATCGCTGTCCAGAAAGAAACGGTTGCAGAGAGCAGGAAAGCAACGAATGAACGAACGTAGGAAAAGATAAAGGAGACAAAATAAAGCCGAAAAACAACCCGTCGACAGCGCAATATTGCTCAGCTTTTTCGCTATTTCAAGCGACGAGGTCTTGAAGTTCACACTACTTTACCTTTATATGCAAACAAGTTTCTTTCACTAACTACTTATGTGTTTATATATATATATATATACCGAATCGATACTGTGGTCTGTTTGTTGTATAAAAACTGAATGAAATGCAATTTGTTGAATGCGTTAGCAATTGCGGGGTCATGCCGGCATTCGCTGCATATTCGTAGAGGAACTATTAGCAATAGTTATAAAAAAGAGCCGAGATACAAATAACAGCGAAATAGATTTAGAGAGGTATACAAAAAGAAGACGAAATTGATAGCATTAGATTACTCAAATCAACGACCCAGGCCCGCAGCTCACTAGCAGCCCAAGGCAGATGTCATTGGCGTTCTAGATTTTCCCTGTGCTCCTACCGCTCTAACTTTTTTCAATTCAGGAGAACTACTGTCCTTCTCATAGACCCATCACCTTACATAGGAGCTCTCCGACAATACGTTAGCAGATGACAGGAGTGGCAGAGGCATGTCTGTTTGGTAAAAAAAAAACACTTTTTCTCAACTTGACGGGTAGATGGTCGGGTCGAAACGAGAAGGATAGAAAGCTATCCTCTTCCTCTCACCTATACAGGAACCGTGCGAAGGAATAACTTAAAGCTAACTCCACAGTTCAAAACTCTTTAACTACTTGATAGAAGCAGCGTTCCCTGTCGTCGTATTACTACTTCTAGGTCTGCTCCTAGTTCCTCTGATCTCCGCGCTGCGTTGGCCGAGACCAGGTTGGGTATCTCTACCGGGTTCTACACTTTTTCCAGCCCCCTTGGAAGGGTTTGCGGTGCCGGCCGCCAGAGGCGTCCGCCTTAGGCGCGAAAGCACCCTTAACAGTAGCAACAGCAGTAGAAAATGAAAGCCGCGCCGAATAAAACGGAAGACTTTCTGTCGAGAGACAGCAAATCGACGCCGCTTCAGCTAACCAGCCGGTCTACCGGGAAGTTGGGCAACCAGCGAGTAGTCCACTGGACTACACACCCAATCTAAAATTTGTAGCCCGCTCTGCCGTCCTAGAATTCCTTTCGAGTCACCTCTTCTGCAACTAGTCTTAGAGCTTTCCACGGTGCCTCTCTCAAAGTCTCCCTGTTTTTCTTTTTCGATCTCTCCAAGTTATTCACAACTTCCCAGCCCAGATGAATCAGGGTCGACACCGTGCCGTACTTCCTAGCGGTAAGAGTGGATTTAGCTAGGGGAGCAAAGTGAACTAAAGTTCTAGTACTGAAAGCTACAACTGAAGTCGTTGGCACAATGCTAATTCTCTGCAGCGGCAGTGGCGGTAATGGCAGCGGCTGTAATGACCGTGTCTGCCGCTGGGGCAGTCGAGTCTCCTGAGGCAAATCCCTACGATCAGGACCACAAGGCTTATGCCATGGGCACCGATGGACTTGACCCGGTCCATGTCTGTTGCTGCTGCTACAGTTATCATTAGTATTAACAACAGAAGTGGCCGTAGGGACGATAGGTGTGGAACTCTCTGCATTGGTTCGGCACCAATCGAAGGAGTCCTTGGAATCATCTCGCCACCCCAGTAAAGGTTGTCACCATAAACCGCAGACGTAGAATAAGCAGTAACAGCAGCATCATGACCGATTAGCAGTAGTCAGATGATTATTATTATTATTATTCGATTAAACGCAAAGGCAAGATCTACATACGAAGCGGAAAATACATCCCTGTAGATCTGAACTGAGATTTGTCGCAAACTCCAACTCATCGATGTTACCTATCGTAGCAGCCACTACATAATGACGTGGTGGTCGATCTCACACTACCGCGAGCATCTTTACCATGAGTGGCTCTAAAAAGATCGTTAACATTCGAGAAGTCTTTTTAGCACGACGACACTGTTGGCAACGAGTAAGGGGAGGTTGCAGTGATACGCGTTCTGTCGACGGTTTGTGCCGAACCTCGAGCGGCCTGGTCTGCTAAAACTCGCGTACCTGTTCGCGAGCTAGAGCTTCTACGGTACAAGCAGTAGTGGTAGCTGAAGTAGTTAGCAGTGTGCCATCGACGTAAAATTGTTAATGTTCATGTGAATGGCGACGCTAACATAGAGCACTGTTTACCTCTCTGGCGTCTAAAGGCGCATCAAAAAGGACAGAAAGAACGTATACGAGAAAAGGGAGCAAAGAAGAAGTGAGAGCTACTGACGTTGAAACAATGTCGCTAGAGAACGCAGAGCGTCAAAAAATAAAACAACGATCAAATGAATGCTTATTCGACCAATAAGAGACCACGTCCCTGAACGGTGCGCGACGCCCCGCAGTACTGTGCTAAATACTGAGAAGTAGGCTGAGCTCCGCTTTCAAATCAATATGTGTATGTGAGTGGTGGCTAATCGATAGCGAACGCATAGAACCAAACGCGCATCTTTCGCCATTGGAACTGGCTGACAGGACCGACTGTTTTGTGAAACGGACGGCTATGGCTAGTTAGCTAGAAGGACAACTTATTCGGATGATACTCAGGGCTGGTAGAGCCTGCTTTAGCAAGGCCACCTTGGAGCGGAACGAGAAGAAAATGAATACAGCCCCAGACTTATAGTGGATTGTTTAGAAGGGATTTAACTAGGTGCTCCCTAGAACTCGCATGTTTGACAGCCTGGACTTGAACTAAAAATCACGAATTAAAATATCTATTTAAAGAAAACGAAAATAAACTATATATATATATATATATATATATATACATACCCATAGGTCGCACTCGTTTGATAGATGTCGTACTAGTGAGACCGATCTCTCTTTCCAGAGATCGTATCCTTACGCATATACTTATGCATAATATTTTCATTTCGATGTATTTCAACCTTCGTATACAAAAACCAGCATAAACACGTTTTCTATAAATGAAGGTGTGTCCGGGATCATCACCACCACAACTTTCAAAGATCTACTACATCGTATACGGAAATAAACTGGTCTGAATCTGCTAGTTATCATTGAGCTTAATTACTAAATTCATATAATAGTAAATCTATCTGCAAACTTAGTTAGCTTAAATTAGAGCATAATAGAAAACAAATGAACCTACGGGGTACATGAGGCATTCTCGATTCCAGTTAGCATTGGTAGTTTGGTACACTTAATTAGCATTCCTTGCTATTTATAGGTGACTTGAGAATGAGGATCTTGCCCTCGGCCATCGTGCCGTAATCATATTTTCGCACGCATTGAAGCATGACTTGTTTCTGTATCAAAGATAAATATAATACATAACACTCAACGCATCTTAAGTATATGTAAGTGTTACTAGCGTCCGGATGGTTAAGGGCGGCCGAACGTGTAGTGGTGTATTTGGCATACTTAGATTTACCTGCTGTTAATATTTTAGCCGAATGCCTTTAGCACCGCTAAATGAAAATTTGGT
>NW_019214833.1:0-51082 GCF_002532875.2 Varroa jacobsoni
TTTTATAATAAACTAAATAAATAAATAAAACAAACCTAAGTTTATTCTAATTTTATTATTTCGTTTAATCCAATCACCAAAGTACACAATAGTCACTTTATGCTTACGGCAGTCTATCGTAAGATCTCCCCATTCTAGTTATAAAAATAGAGAAGTTATCATCTGCTAAAAAAGAAGGCTTTCGTTGCTGGCACGTGGAATTGATCGATGAGTAGTTGTAGTTTTCAATTTAGATCGATTGACAGCTGGCGCCGTTCCGTATTATTAATGCGCTAATACAATTGCGGTTGTTATCTTTCTGCCTACGTGTTTTTATGTCCATGATCGTTACTTGTCAAGAGACTGCTGTATCTTGATTGTCAAGCTTACGCACTGATACTGGTTACCTATCATTAGTTGGTTCAAGGTGCTAACTAAAGTCAGCTACACACTCGAGCTACACAGTTATTATTCAGTAGGTCTTCGTAGAACGGGTACAGATGCAAAGGCTCCTAGGGCATCGACGACTTTCCATCACAGCCTTAATACTGTCCTACCATTATGTTATGGTCCCCTCACGATGTTCTTCTTCTTGATGTTGTGTTTCTCTATTTGCCCTATTTTAGTTGGTGATTGCCTAAACGACTAGCTGACACTTATTCAACCACCCCACCTATGTTCTGCGCCCCTTCGCCACGTCCTCCTCTATGATGCTAGGGGCCAACCTGTCGCTTCTTGCGCTTTCTTTCCACTGCCAATACAAGTAGAACTTTCTTTCTCGAAGTCCCGTCTGTCGAGTTCCTTTTAAACCTTACCTCAGCTCCATTACACCGCCAAGCTATCACCCGCAAGAGGAGGTACCGGGCTTGCCTGCTAGACCCTAATGTGGCCGCTGGTAGTCCCACACGAGGACCCCGAGGAAGCTACACTTGTAACAACTATTCTACCGTACCGCTGAGTAGGCTAGCCGCAGCCAAAATTCAAGCGCTCACTGCTCGACCGGTACACAACGGTCGACGTTCGTTTTCGGCCCCTACTACCACAACCCTAAAGCATTATACACACTGCTCGTATGCCGCATTTTGAGCACGATTCTAGCACCACCCAACGAGGTAAGATTGGCACCTCCAGCCTGACCCAAAACCTGTGCCATCTGGCTATTTACCCCCAACTTCTTTTCTATCAGCTTATAGATAACACATAAATCGTCTGCAACTGCAGCTGCCGATCGGACAAAAGCACTAATTTGCCCCTTTGCATCTAATGAAACTGCATAGGCAGAAACGACTAGTGACAGCAAATCAGACAGCGGCTGGCGAAATTATCAAGAAAGGGAGAGGTCAGGAGGGGAACATACAGGTACATACGTGTATATAACTCCCTTACATATGTCTTTGTCTGTATGCGTGTGTGGTCCAGGCACGGGTGTGTGTTTTTTAATGTAAGTGTGCCAGAGATGACAGCCCGTATAGAGGTGAACGTGGAGATCGGCCGGCCGACGTCTGGCCCTGTTTGTAGCCGACCAGTTGGCTCTACGCGGAACGGAGCTAGTAGTGGTTAGAAGAGTGGGGTGGAGAGGACATTGTTAGAGGAATTGGATCGGACCATTACCCGACGGCGGTGACTAAGGTGAGCAAGAATCGGGAGCCACGAAATGCACAGGGGTGCGATCGGCCACATATACTTGATCCAGTCGTCGCGCGCATTCCTCTCATTGGTCCTTATGGGATTACCACACTCGGGTGAGTGCCCCCTTCGAGCAGTACCGGTATCAATGGCGGCAGCAGTATCATTCGCGCACCCGGCGGCAATGAAGGCGCGAACTTGTTCCCGCGCGACGACGTCATAGAGTCAACGAACCTGAGAAACTGTTTAGCATACGAATGTCTCCGTCAAAGTCTAACTATCTCTCTATTTCTGTGGTGGGCAAAAGTGAAATGACACGATGGCCCTCGACCTGGCCATTGCGCAAGTCGTTCTCGCTTGCAAAGGCGCCTTGACCCGCTCTGTTTCTCTCGTGAAGGGCCCTCATCATAAGTAAATCTGCATACGAACACGACTCATTCCAACAGGCTGACTTTTTTACACCAGTCTTTTAGGTGACTGTCATTATAGTTTGATGCGGACTGCATGTAAATTAGAGGTTATTTTCTTCAATTTCCGAAAGACCAGTATCATTGACATTTACTAAATTATAAAAAAGGACTGAAAAATTTTGTAACCAACATGTTACTGTCACAACAAAAAACGATTTTGGGAATGCACTCAATACCTCCGTGTAATTTTCTATCCCCCGAACTGACTATACTATTATTTTATTGTTATTATTAAAAAGCTTGTGTATATATACATGCACAATCCATAATTGTTAGACTCCGCAAGCGTCGATTCGAACGTAGGCGCATATATCCAGATCATTAGTTTGGCCCCAAAAAGAAAACCACCTACCGGTTTAATGTAACGGCTAGCTGTTGTTAAGACACAGCCCACAGTGAGCAAAATGGTTCCGCGTCTACTACGTGTTAGTTGCCGCTGAGGAACTTCCTAGACCCCAGAAGACCTATGGGTAAACCTAATGAATTCCTTTATTTTTGGCTAGAGGACACCGTCTGCTCTGCTAAGCTGTGACAACAGCCCGTACAAGATGCGCCATGAATATAAATAGCTTGAGTTGGAGCAACTAAAAGAAAGCTGGGACTTAGAGTTACTACTTTTAAACGCCAGAAAAGCTGTAGCGTTCATTCCTACCGTCAATGCGATCACCTGGATCGTTCGTGTCCGAAGATTCATAGATGTATTTTAAATCGTATTTGGAAATAGTAAACAACACGGATACTATCCCCAGCTCATAAGCAGACAACTGTAATAACTAAGCCAAGAAGCAACGGTTATTGTAAAACTAATAAGCGAAACCAGCAACCTTCCCTAGGCATATTCCTGGTATCCTAACAGATCACCTTTAAGATGAGAGAATAAGCGTTTTATAGGGTCAGCTGTTGCCTGGAGAAATATAGTAGCTATATGAGACATTCAATCAGTATGCGGTTGAGAGAGATAATCTGAGGACATGGAGACTAGCACAACTACAGCCTCGTCTTCAATTGCTTTCAGAATCCAAACGACCTAATGAAGCCCCTGGGGCGCAACAATGCTATCTATCAGCAAATAACAAGGGTGCGGCTTGCCAGAGGAAAGACAGACAAACATATTGCCAATTATCAACACAAGATTATGAGCTGTGAGAATCGGCGCTTGCTGACCGGAGGATTCTTTTTTATTCTATCGATTAAACCAATATACGTATGCAGAAAACGGCAGATAGTTGTTTTTACGCTTTATTTATGGCATACATATGTGCATACCCCTGTACAAAATACACCCCCTTTTTTGACCAACAAAATCACCACTAGCTTCCTATGTTACTAGAGACAGCACAGTGAGATTTATGCTAGCACTATTGAACTTTTCCCTTAATCCGGTTAATAAGAGATATTTCCTCGGCGTGCATTTGAAGCACGTGCAACGGGACGCACCGCGCAGGTCTCTACCAAAAAATCATCACAAAAGGCAAGTGACCATGGGAAGCGTGATGTCGTGCGGATATACGCAACACAGTTAGTTCAACATGAACGAGCTAATTGTTATTAGTTCTTTTAAGTTTTTAGCTGATTTGCAACAGCGTAAAAGGAGCACAACATCCGATGGTCACTAACCTACTCGACATAGTAGTCTATGATAAATGAAAATCTATCATAGGTATGAGCGAAGCTGGTATACAACGAACGATGTTCGGGTCGCAACTCCGTGCGGCGCCAGCTTTTTTCCAGCCTGTGAAAAAAGACCTTCCAGGTGGCCTTTCCAACTTTTTTTTTTTAACTGCTTTTGTACTTTGCTACCATTACGTAATCATAGTGCGGAGGTCGCATGGAGGCAGGGTGTCTTCCAACACTTTGTTTGTTCATTTAAGCTCTTTCCTCCTAATCGAACAGCTGAACTGGCCAAACAGTAATGGCAATTGGAACGACAACGAACGACCAGAGATGGCCTAATGCGCGCAGAGCATCGGTGAGCCGGCTCCACAACAGGCTCCTTAGTCTCTACTCGATGGTTTTACAGCCCTCGTAACGAGACGCTGTCGCGCTTATCAACTCGATGCCTATCCAGTTCCTAGACAATACTGCTGCAACGAAAATTATCACGCATGCCGTGTCTCTAGCGCGCTTCAAGCTAGCAGCTTCCTCGATATATTCAGAGAATCGTATTATCGTCGTAGAACCGCTGATGCGGTCTATCATTTTCAACTATTGATCGTGCCAGTTACTCCCTAAATTCATGAACGTTTGGACATCGTTGAATCTCTTACTGGGTGTAACGTTATACGTAAACGGTCTAACTAAACGACTCATAATATTTGGGTCGTTTAGTGGCGCAGGCTCACCCAACGACCAATGCCAATTCAAACAAAATATATTTTAATACCCTTCGCTGGCTGTTTCGGATCTAGTGATCGCTCGGTGATGCCCGTCTAGAGACAGTTCCTCGTCATGACCATGCGGCCGGCCGCCACCGTCACCAATCTCAGATCCCGTCGCGCTGCTCGGATCTATAATCTGTTGATTATGTCAGATCTAATTACAGCTGTGTATACAGATAAAAACCCAATACTTTGGCCTGAGGATCTAGTCCTCAGCGAAACGGTAACGCGTTGCTTGACATCACTGGTAGACATGCATAATTGTAAAACTATGCGCTTCGTTAATGAAGTTGGCTCACGGAATGTTTTTACAGCTGTGTTTTAAAGCACGATAATGTTTGTATGCTTAGAAAATCGGAACAAGAATCGCTCTCGTTGTTAGAATACTAGCGACTTCCATCCAAGCTAACAATGTGAGAAAAAAATAATGTTATTACAAAAATGCTATTTTGTGTGTTTTTGAAAGCAATAGCAAATCATAGGAGAAAGGCAGAATTTCTGGGATTTATGCGCAACTTATCAGTAGCCAGTACAAGTTACAACCGTATGTTATATATAATGATATATGTATTAGCCAATAAATAAAATTCGCATAGAATTTTGAAGCTATAGACCAGTTCCGCTTCGTGTGTCCGTACTAGTTCACGTACTGTTCACTATGAGCATTACCAGTATGGGTTTTAGGCGTTAGGCTGCCGAAAAATTCAACGTTTACGTAACACAGTGTTTTGAGAAGGCAGCGAAGAACCTGCACATCAAGAAAGAAAACACCGCATGATACGACAGGATGACATGCATGTTGCGGTATACCGTGCACGCTTCGTGCTTCAAGTGGCTAAAAGTGGTTGTTGGTTCGATTGGTGCTTTTGTCAAGTGGCTGTCCTCGAGGTCCTAACGGAGTTCAACTATATAAATACGGCGAGACGGGTTGAGTAGAGGAACGCGAAGCACATTTTACAAAAGCGGCCTGCTAAATGGCATCGCTGGCAAAAATATAGAAGGCGATAGGCTGGCTGAACAAATAGTGCAGAAGGGAACCTGGAATGGCTCAAATAACACCAATGAAACACTAAGGACTCAAGAGGTCTCTGTGGAAGGAGTAACAGAGAAGATATAATCGGAGCAGTAGAAGTTGTATTATCCTTCCGATAGCCTAGATAGATAGATAGATAGATACTTGTACGACTGGGACCTAGAAGTACGAACAACAGTCGTGTACTTAATTGCTAGAAACACCGTTTCACTTTTTTGTTAATTCAGATTTAAAAACTATATATATATATATATATATATATATTACAATAAAGGCTACAAACAATTCCACTAATGCAGTGTATAAGAGTAAATAGATTTGAGTCGGCCCTTTCTCTTCTATTTTATTTTGTGTATACTGCGCAATATTCGGTATCCTACAGAGGTGCATATGAAAAATGCATGATCTTTTTTTCTAAAAGTTCCGGCGCCGAGGAATCAATTTGAATATAAAGCTAATGCTATGCAGGCCTCTTTAATTAATAATGGGTCTAAAACCTTGTAGGCCTCGGCCCCCCGACCATCGTCGCTTCTTACTTTGCCATTTGTTGTTTTTCCCTCGTCTACTTTCAGGCATTTCTGATCAACTGGTCGACGCGACCTCCTCTGAACGGTACGTTACAAAACGTTAGCCATTGCTACTGGCTTTCATCTTTTTTCTCTCTGGCTGTATTAGATCCTGCCGGCTAATTAAATCAGCGTTCGAGCTGCATAATTTCGTTGGTTTGTTCTCAATATTTATTGTCCATCTACATTTCCTGCGCGAGCTAGCTAGCTTTCTCGAAGTAGCCAAAAAAATTACCACCGCCTTCACGTTTGGTGTCGCAGCTGTTTGTGGGGCCACTGACTTGATAACATATATCTATACATATAATATTAGCATATTTTCCTAGGCCATGTGTTTAGATCAAGCCTTTCAATTTTTTTTTAAGTTAAGACTATCTCTATGGTATGGAAAAGTCTTTGGGATCACTTTCTAGTTATATAACTATCTACTCTCCTTAAAGTATCCAGACTCGTCCGAGGTTTCTTTCTCAACAGACCTATAAAATGGCATTATAACCACATGCCACAGGTAAGCAATTCTCAAAGTTTAAATTTAAACTAGCGATAGTCGCATGCTCATCTAGACGATCGGCGTACATTTTACGTTGAGCTGATTATATTAGCTGGGCAAGGCACCCCGTTTTATGCTATGGTATCAAACATGACGGGCGTGGAAAATGGAATAATGGACGATGGGAAGACACGCCAGAATCAAAACGTTTCTTTTCGTCCTTTCTATTGTTTTCCATATTCAAGCGAGACTGGCAGAAGTAAACGCTTGCTAACAAGTAATCATCAAAAAACTGTCGCAAGTTTGTGGTGTTTACTCACATGTACTACGTAAATAAGCCTAGGTGATTATCATAAAGCGTTAGACAAGGATCACGAGAGAATCAAGCAAAACAAACGTCTCAACTGATCTACAACATGGATTAGATCGCGATGAATCGACATTACCAGAACCGAGCTCACATAAACCCATAAGTGTTAGGAGATCAGTCTGTGAGAGCCGTACCACAAGAATTCGAATGAAAACGTTTGGCTGTAGATGCGCCGATGAACAGAATCTACTGCTAAAACTTCGACGGCTTTTGCCATTGTACTTCAATGAATTATTCCACAAGCCAAACACGTTTCCTCACTGAATGGTTGCAAGCTTTGACCAGGGGCAACATTAGTCCACTAACCACACGCACGAAAAGTTCGTATTGCGCAAGCCGCCAAATAGTATCGTCATTGATGAATCATTATCGTCACAATTTCGCGTTACCGTCTCAGGACCTTTTTTCATCAGCTTATTTTTCATTCCGATAACCGACATTTTAACAGTTGGACAATGTCTTCTATTCTATGTTTCGACGTCAGGCGTGACGGGTTCGGAAGATGGGCTAGTGTGCAGTGCGAAGACACGCCATAATAAAAGCGCTTTCTTTATCTCGTTTTTTTTCTTCCTCTGAGTTTTTTTGTTGTTTCAAAGGAGATAAGTGAAGATCACCACACCACAGATAGGCAAACTCCTGGCTTCTTCGCTTTCAACGTACAGCAGCAACATACTTACACAATTTGCTTCTCGTTTTTTGGGCAACAGGCATTCCATTCTCAGCCTGCAATAAGTTGGGCGAGCAATCGGTCGGTCGATCGCTTGCGTCAATCGAAGGCAGCAGTGTGAAACCCCGGCCTGGGTCAGCAACTGTGTGATTAGGGGAATTTCAACTGGGACCTGAGGGGTCGCAGTAGGGTCAAAAAGGGCGAAGGGTGTCAAAGCTTGACGAATAGTGGACTGTCGAAATCACAATAGGTGAATTGTGAGTTCAACAGGCTATCGCTGCCGCAGTATTTGCTGACTATTCTTACTTACTGCATTTTCCTTCTTCCTCTTATCGGTGTTCTTCTTATGCTACGCCATATCGCCATAGGACTGTCGTCTCGTCGGAAGAGATAGCTATCTAACTTCCGAAAAGCAGTTGCTGCTGGCGGGGGGCACCGTTTCTGAGGACGGGGCTTGTCTTCTCCTGCCTTCTCAAGCGACCAAACAGGCAGCCGCTTGCTTGCAGCCTGTTGCCTTAAGTGGCACGCCACATCAGCATCCAACGCTCGAACATTGGTCGGACGGGTCGACGTCTTGGGCACGACTGGGGTCTTCATCCCGCTGCTAGCCCTGCCACCGCTGGCTGAGACGTTTTCTTCGTTGAAGAGACCTCCATTTGCCGCAATGCGATTAGTCGGCGCACAGTTGGAGCACTGGGGTTAAAGTGACTGGACGGGAATGAAGTGCCGGCCGCGTGACCGAATGACGACGAAGACGATGTTGATAGTGCTGCTTTTGGTGTAAAGGGTAGAGTCTCTTTAATCCACTAAAGGGGAGAGGCAACTGAAAAGAGCTGCTGAAGAGTGACTAGCGGGGAGCGACAACAAGAAGATCCAAGATGGCGCTGTCAATGCTGCTATTGACGCAATAGCAAAGCCAGTGGTGATGGTGGTGGCTATGTTGGGCTATTCGCTGTTTTCATTGTCCATTCGCTTGTCCGTCTGTGCTGCTCTCGACCAGTTCATCGACTTCCCAACACAAAAAAAAGTAAAGAAATAGAAAGAACCGATCGTACTCATACTCATACAAACACATCCACGACCGTGAGCGAGTCTAGGAGAGTCTAGAGTTGAGCACGAACGAGGGTACGTTTGAACAAACAAACATCTAATGACGCTTGACCGGCACAAGAATGAAACGAAAAAGAAGAGAGGGAAAGAGTGAGGGAGCAGCGTGTGTGTCTTTGCGGAGTGTGTATGCCCGGTAGGGTTCGGCTGAGGCGTTGACCCAATAGGTGCACTGCCATGAGGGGTGCGATGCCTCTTGCGTACTTGTCTTCCTAGCCCAGCCCATCTTATTGGCTCCTTTCCTTGTAAGAAGATGCCAAGGAAGAGCAGCGACATGGAAAAGAACCGTGTCTGACCGCTTACTTTTAGGGTAATAGGGGTGGCTGGGCGTGGGGTATCGGGTCTTGGGTGCTCTTCTTAAGACAACGCTACCAGAATCCTGATGAAGTCACAGGCGATCCGCACCTCACAGACATAGAATGGCCAAAAAAAGAATGGCCAGAGAATCAAAAAAAGAGGACGAAAAGGAACCAACGAAAGAACAAACGGAGCCTTTGGTCAAAAAAGGGGCGGGGGTAGCAGGAAGCTGGCTTTCGGACTGGAGCTTTAGGGGCATAACTAAGTGAAGTGAAGAAGCGCACCCCCAGGCAATGGAGGGTCGGAACGGCAGATCTGCTGCAGCAAAAGTATATGATTGGCTCGTCGAACTGCCCTGCCGGCCTACCTGTCCCGTAAAAAGACAAGCTTGCCGCGAGAAACACCGAGAGCAGCAAGGACCTCCAGTAAGCAGTTCTCTCTCGAAGGTTTCAGCGACGAGGGCAAGCTCGGCAAGCTCGGTTGCCTGCTTACCCGATCGGCAGGAAACTCTCAAAATAACCAAAGCTTCGAACAGGAAGAACAGGAAAAAAAAGAGGACAAAGAAAAAGAAAAAAAGAAGGACGGAGAGGAAGAAAAGGACAATAGAGCAATTGGTGTACGGTCGCCGAAAACGATATCAGGGACAGCATGCAAATAATACACGCAGGAGCAGCAGGGACTCGTATTGCTGTCAGGTTAGAAGAGAGAAATAGGAGGCAAACGAACATGAAACGAACGAGTAGTATGAAAGGAGGCGAAGCCGGGGAGGAAAGAAACGATGATTTTCGGCAGAGCGGCGGTGGCCGTCAGTCTAAGCAACACCGCTGGTTGTAATACCCGAATGCAAAATACAATGTATATCCATTTATCTACTTTTGGATGGGCGGCTATTTATTGGTGTGGATATATATATATGTGTGTATGTCCGCGAAGTGGCGTGTGTTGTTTAAACAGTAACACTCCATTTCCCCGATGATACTGTTCGCATACTGTTTTGTCTTCGTTAACGCTTTACATTTTAGCTGCTCAGAGACATTCCTTTTTCCTCGTTTGAGCTATTTATCTATTGTTTTCATCGTGGCTCATTTCAATATCTTGCATTTCAGTTGGTGTAGCTACTGGTACTGTGGAATTATCATATTGAATCTGCTTCAGAACCTAGCGCATTATACAGCCTGTTCAGCATTCAACAACTGACATTAACTAAACAGATATATGGTTGCTCCTGTTATACTCGCACGTTTTCCTATGCCATCATATTAGGGCATACGTTTTAGTCAGTGAGTCAAGAGGCGGGCAAAGCACTATATCTAAATGCGCTATCCTCATAATTCGACTATCATTCGCATATTGCCGGCCACCGGGCAAGCAGAGGCAACCATGCAAGGATCCATCACCTTGAAGTGTACCGACAATCAAGAATTGTGATGGGCCTTCCTAGCAGTTTTTCACACAGCCTATTCACGGCTACTATGAGTAGTAAGATTACTACTGCTATAATCAAACCATTACCGGTTCCACTGTACGACCACGATCACGGCTCGCACCCCAACAATGTCCAGTACGACCACGATCACGGCTCGCACCCCAACAATGTCCAGAAGTCAGCTCATGAACTAGCAAATGACAGCCAACAATTTGTTGGCTGCACTTCTGCTCCAGTTAAAGTGGTGCACAACATGTGTTGACCAAAGCTAAAAAGAACAAAAGGCCCCTTCTCTCTCTCTCTCTCTATCACACACTTTCTTTCCATATATATATTTTTTTTTCCTTTTCCCTCTCTCCTGGAACTATTTGAGCTTGCTGAGCTGGCTAGGACAAGCTAGCTGATCAACAACACCAGAAGCAATCCTTTTGTCGTATATCATAACGGCGACTATCGTGGCAGGAAGGCGTCAGTCTTCATCCGGCGGGGCCTCTCGTTGTTGGTTGCTCTGGTGAGTTGCATACCCCCGAATGAGTGGTCGCGTCTCTCAGCGGCCATCATTGTCAAGCAGACGGGCGAGCAGAGGTGTTACGTTTACGACCTGACGTGTTGGTGTCCGTCACATCGAGCACAATTTTCGCTGGTCAGCAGTAACCGCGCGTCGGCAGCAATGGTAACAGTAATAGCAGCAGTGGCTGTGACCGCCGAAGAAATGGCTTACTTTCCCACTATCGGCTCCCTGAGCCAACTTGACTCACCATCAGGTCCATGTGGATTGCTACCTTAAATAATAAGTCATAGTGGCACGGTCTCTTTTTCCTTCTTTTTTCCCGTCGTCAACATCCTATGATAATGATCCACGATATGAAAAGCAAAGAGTCGAAAAATCAGAAAGCTGAAAACGAGCCCGACGCACTATCTGTATTTGCAGATGAATAAGTACTAGTATCAACTGTATCAGATGAAACAGCCCGTGGTTAATAGCATCATAATTGTTATACGAGATAAAGTAGTAGCATCACGATACCAGCTAAGTGATGATGAGCAATGACCTGTCCTAGTATGCAGATACTTCCGGTAAGACTAGAGGAAAATCAACTTAAGGATTTTATCAAACTTAAGCGATATTGTTTGCAAAATTAAATACAAAACAGGAACAACAGAAGCGATAGTAAAATGAGCTCGTAGGCAATTAACGTCTGTGTTCCAGTGGAACACTGTGGGGTTCTGTTTTTCGTCCATTACTCTCGTTACAGCTGTTTTATGAATAGATAACTAATTAAAACTACTTTGTTTTTTTTTTTATTTTTTTTTCTTTTATAAGTAGAACTGATCACCTGTCCTGTAATCAACTGCAGTTTACTTCGTAGCCAGACTGAAGGAGTGAAGCCAGTGGATAGACATTAACATAACCACGATGCCAGTGGATTTCATCGTTAACGATGCACCAAGACATAAAAATATCGCCGAATGGCAAGTCATCGTTTCACGACGTTTGGACTGTCAGGAAGTAAACCAGTTAGCAGCTGTCTGCCAGAAGACATTCTTCAAAGAGTTCTTTCGGTGATTTTTCTCCATCGACGGTGCACACGTCTCTGGGCCAACGCCGTAGTCATAATCAAAATAAGTTACTGCTCTCTTACTTACCTGCCCGCCTGATCGACCGCCTCTCCTAGACCAGAATGATTCTGGTCCATAATCATTACGTTCGCCGTTACCATTTGCCGTCGTCACCACCACCAACGCCACAGCCGCCCGCAGCCAAGATAGGGTCCTATCTAGTGACTGAGTTTGTCGGTTGCCTGATTTCGATGGGCTATACCGATGCTGCTGTAGCAGCAACGAAAAATGACGCGACTAACCGACAATGGCGCAAGAATAGATAGGTACAGGGAGACAGCGTTGCTGCTGCTGCTGCTGCTGCTGCTGCTACAGCACTTAAAAGTTCATAGTAGAGCTTTTGCCATCTTCGCATTACTGTCGCTATCTACAGGATTCTTCGTCTTGACTTGCCCCTGGTGGCTTGTTACGTCATGCCGTGATTTCAAGTTGAGTCGACAACCATTCACGTCATCTACGACAGAGGAGAAAAGAAACGATGGTGACGACAACAAATGGCCTGTGGATACGAGAATAAAGCAACCGGGACTGCTATCGGATGCGAGTAATGACAAAGAGAAGGTTGCTTGACGAATTGGCTTTTTACATTATTTTCGTTTTCTCCCGCTTGCAGCAGGCCAAGTCTCTTCGTTTGGTCTGGCAGACATTGGACGCATCTTATATCTCGCCAACTACATGAATGTCGCAGTAAACATCGCGTATATCAACGCAAAGCGAAAGCAGACCGACCGTTAATCAGCTACCAAACAAGAAGTTCCGACGACATTCCCAGCCATTGACGACAGTTCACGAGACGTCCTTAAACTTTTGATAAGGCAGCGATAAAAAGTCACGCATCGAATTCAAGCGGACCCTGCACCAGCTCTCTAGTACACTCTTATTTCTAACCTCTTTCTCTGTCTATTACCATCTAATCTTTTGACCACCACCGCCACGCCTGCTCACCATCTCCAGACTGGTGGGTGTAGAGCCGTGCACGACCATACGGGACAGCCTACGTACACGTCTTGTATTTAAAGGATTACTCGATGACTGCGAAAAGGTCAACCTCTATTTAAGCCGTTCATCATCCTTCGTTTCTCTCGCCGTCCCCTGAACCTATCCGAATCTACGATTAGTAACTTCGTTATGAGATGAAAATAGTAAGAGTGTTACTAATCGGCTAATACATTTAAGCAGCATCAAAGGTTTAAAGTGAAACTTAAAAGCTGGCAAACTGCGGCTTCCTCGGTCTTCTTAGCATTGAATTCTCGCTCAGAACCTATCCGATTGTGGATTGATTAGAAAGACACAAGATGTATATTATGATATAGCAGAAATCAGCCGATACAACCCGGGTGTTGTAACGCATACAAGAATATCTATAACGGCATTTTCGCCAAGGAACCATTTTAGCAGGCGAAGTGCCAGCTCCGTGAGCTATTACTGCAACCTGTACAAACGTACATATATCCGAGAAGAAAGTAAACTGCGAAATATGAGCAGGCGTCAAAATGCCATGCACATCTACGAACACGTATAGATATAACAGTAATAAGTAGAAGCAATGTTCCTCTTAAAATTTGGTCAGTTCTCGTGCCACCCCCTGTGGTAGGCACACAAGGACAGCAAAACTTACGCGTCTACAATAGTTCCGTATCCAAAAAAAAAATGTATGTTGTATACAGACCTAATTTGTCGACATTACCAAAGCTGGCCGGATAGTCACTCGCAATAGAAGCACCCTTAATGGTGCGGCTAGACCGCGTGAATGCTCGGAATACGCCACAGATTTTGTTAAAGCTTCGTGCCCAGTTGACGAGGTGCCCGATCCAGCTGAACTGTCACAAACAGGACGACCGTCACGGTTGGTTTCCACTGTCAAAATACCATTCTGCACAATACAGCGTCATATTATGCCATACGACGGCTTTACAAATAGAATTTTCGTTAACATTAGTGCCAGCAACAGCGGAAACGACAAGTATCCTGTGTCTTCTTCATTCCTACAAGAAGCTCCGTCAGTACTTTTCTGCCGTCACCACAAACAGGACTATCGTTGTTACTGTATGCAAAGAACGCTACCTTAAATGTAACAAGCTAAGTGTGGCGCCGCCACACGATTAGCACAAAAACAGAACTGGCCAGGGAAAACGCTATAGGAAACGAGAAAAGCAGCTAAAGATTAATGATATTTTGCCCCCCCCCCCCCCGTCCCCGTCCCCGCAGCGAGAACGGCTATGAAAGCTCAGCTACTGCAGCTGCTACGGGCTGCGATATATAGCCCCTGCACCCATATCAGATACAGCCGCTCGAGGCTAGGTAGGCTCGTATTCTTTTCGCGTGTTTATGCATCTGTAATGAGCATTTATTAGATGATGGTCATGAGGATCATGGCTGTTACCTCACACTGCCTGACGCTTTACATTTACGTGGAGGGATATACTGTTCGTCAATAACGGCCGCAGTAGAAATTCCATTTGATTCGCCGTTTGTGTTAGTAGTGTCTCGTCAGAATCGGACTGAACGCGAGTCCGGATGTCGTAAACACAATAAACACTATCGTGATCTGACGATAATTGAGTCTTTTTTCGTGTGCCCGTCACCTGCTGTAACGTTGTCGCTTCAGGTGACGATCTCCCCGACGTTTCGCGTCGCTGCTATTCCTCAATGTTCTTTAAGTGTCGCCAACAATTGGTGTCGTCACAGCCACAACTGTTGACATCGTTCATTGCCCGAGTGCATTGGCATAAATATCCACGACAGGGCACTGACCTTTCGAGCTATCTGCACGAACACGAACAAGATTCACTTGACATCGCTTAACGACTACGAGCAATTACGATTAACGCTGGCGGCGTCCACGACATTACGGCAACAAAAACGCATTTCTATAGATGGCGCTCGCTCCTAAACTCGTTCTGAACAAGTTATTACTGCTTTCCCCCCTAACGCGCATATATATGTAGAGAGAGAGAGAGAGAGAGAGAGAGAGAGAGAGAAAAAGGGGGGCCTAATAATTTTTTAACCTTGTGCATTGTCTGTCGAAGGATTGATCTCTTCTTCATCGACCTAGCCTATAACAATGTGGTATACATACGTCACGTTTCTGTTGTATTTCAGCTGTTTACTTCTACCTAATGTATAATCATTTAGTAATAATAATGACATGGAGAACATTTCCAGTTCTGCTGGCTTATTACTAAAGTCAATTAGTCAGCTCATCTTTACAATTAGCACCTAAACCAATTTGCCAAATTTTATCAAGAAATAATGTACAGGAAAGAGCGATGCGCGTTGCTCTGCGTTCATGACCGGTATTATATTAAATAACACCTCATCATCATCTAAAACGTTTAGCTCTCAATATAAAATATCACACCAACATATGCAGATGCATACCTAATTTGCCCTCTGGTGTTCGGCCGTTGCAACAGGTTCACCTTGAGCCATGGCTACGAGACCATCTTCGAATACATCATGGTCCGGCTTGGACGCGTTCGGATAAGTGGGTTTTTGTTTGGGACACGTTGGGATTGGAAGGGATGAACTGTTTAATAGTAATGTCTATCGCTGTGCCCCAAAACATCACCAAGTACCAGTAGCATACAGTCAGAGCTCAGCCGTAATTGGAGAAAAGCCATCTTTTATGCTCGTCCCGTTCAACTTTTTTCCCCTTGTATCGTCAAATTCGTCGTTCATGGAGCAGTGTATACCGTCACAGAACCGGCCATGCAGGGCCTGCTTTGCTTTTCTAGCGCCTTCGACACACATTATATACGATATATCTACTGCCATGGAAATTTACGTGTCTTGTCTTCAATTGTCGTCCTGATGTAGCAAACATTATAATCTGGAAACAGAAAATACCTTGTTCATATGTTTGCTTATTGCCACGTATTTGAAAGTAGCGCGATTGACCGCTAGCGCGACTGGAATAGGCGTATTTACGGTGAAACGTCTATTCGATCGCATGATCGGGTCAGTCCGCTTGGTAAAGCCAGAGTCAAACATCGAAGCGCCCAAGAGAGCTACAATAGCTGCTGGGATGCAGCGTTTAAATAAACTAGTCTCAAGCTATCATTACGTCTTACGCATTACGAACAACGTACTGGAATACACATTAATATACACACAGTAGATTTACCGGGCAAGACACCTCTTTTAGAAAATAAGAAAGATGTCTGCCGAACATATACTGCGCTGCACTTCACTGCATACAGAACGATAATTAACACCAAAAAACGAGAGCAATTATCGATAGGAACATAATTATACCGAATAGCTAGAGTGAGCTTTTTGGGTAGGTGTTGTCGTTATGCCCGGTTTCAGTTTTTTATTTCGGCCTTTGTTGTCGCGGCTGTCACTGCTAGATCTGACGCTGCTTCTGCCACCACTGTACAATCTGACTGAGGATTATGGTTTTTTACATTTATAAACGGGATGCATATTCTGTACGTTACATAGAACGGACAATGCACGACATGAACGTGTCCACATGTGCGCACGTATCTGTGAAATTATGTTTATAAAAATAATGTCCATTTCTATCTCGACGTGTATGGCCCCAGAAGCCCCCTAAAGTGTGCAGTACACGGAGCCTTGTCAGTGAATTTCCACACGGCTGATGATGCGAAGAAACCTGTCAACACACATCTATCTGGCTTTTTCTTCGTTTCACCAACGGTCAGTTACTCAAGATTACGAAAATCTCGGGCAACAACAAGAAACCGGACAACGACTTATGCTTACGTACGCTTCCTTCCGACAACGACGAGTTATTTCCCCTTACCTAACCGCTGTCTCTAATTGTTACACATATGCAGATAGGAAAGCTTCATCTTGCCGATGCCATCATTTCCATCGAGCTCATTCCCGGCTACGACCAGCTGTTGCCACCGGAGGACCATAGTCCCGCCGTACTGTCCTTCCACGCCAATATAGGCCAACCCGGGTTGGGTCTACTCATTTCGGAAATCTACTGTCTTGCCTACAGACCCCCGGTTGCTCCCGACGCGCCCCGTGCGCCTTTTTTCGTTTAATAACTATTGCGTCTCCTTAAAATGTCAAAGTCTATATGTACGAATGTGTCTAGACCGGTGAAGCGTCAAGCTTATTATTAATCGCATTGAAATTTATGCAGAATGTGCAGATCACCTTTTCTGATTTCTGCCGTCCTAAGACATGTATGTATACAATTTTTATAGCTTAGTCAACAACTTTAGAAAAACAGCACCAAATCAGTGTCGACATTGGAGAGTTGGCGTAAATTCATATCCACGCGGTTCATGGTCTCGTACGTACGTTCAAGGCGTAAGCATTGGCACACTGATAATTGAGATAGGCATCAAGCTGACCAATTATCAGTACGCACGAAACTTCACTTGGTGTCGATGCCGGTGGTAATGCTGACGTACCAAATAACTAAAAATGGCCCGTTTTAATAAATGACCCAAAGGTCAGACCCAGGCCTTACGTGATCGATGGCTCACAAAACAACGATGGAAAAGAAACCATCGCAGCAGGCACTGAGTGCGTAGCGAATGATATCCTTCGAATATTTGCTTAGGCCATACGAGCCTAATAATAATCTTTAGCAGACTTACGTTCCTCCTCTCAAGCAATTAATCGAAAACGAGCTAATTTCATTGTAAATTTATGATGTACTTGTCTTGCACTGAACAACTGTATAAAATTAGACTGGTTCCCATTGCTGATACGTCATTTTATTCATCTAATTGTGCGCGAAACGTGCAAGTGGCGTAGCCATGGTGACCGCGTTGTCTATCGTACGATTGTATAATTACCCAATTCTACAGCGAAACTACGTTCCTTGATGAACAAGGATACAAAAATTATATTTACAACTATACGCTAGTTAATTTGACTGAAGGTCACCCCGTTTTTAGTCACCTCGCTTTATGCGTTTGCGTTCAGAGCCATTAACACAGACAACATGACGAGTTCGGCCCTGACTGTCTTTATAATTATTATTCATTCGTCCATTGCTTGCGGGTAGTGCTAAGTTGTGGCGTCAGTTTGCTATCGTCATCAGGGCTTTTTATTAGTTCTCGGGCGCCGCTTTAACTCGAAGCTTCAACAATTCACAACCGATCGGATGTCAAGCAGACGACAACAACGGATGCCTAACGTCGACAGAAGTTATGCACGCGGAACGGAAAATAAAATCGCCGGCAGACGAGACATATACGCCCAATTACTCTGGCCACAGGAGAACCGAAGGGGCAAGACTGCATAGGACTGACCAAAGGAAGACTAGCAAACACAACAACAACAACGACGTTTGTGAGTGCTAGCTTTCGAGTAACAGTCTCGTCTCTATTTCACCGGGCTATAGAGGTGGACTGAGATATGTTTCATCGAAAATCAGCCACCGCTAAGGAGAATGGGCATCACGGGGAAACGATTCGAAGGAACGAGAGAACAAAAAAGATTTGGTCAAAAACATTTTTTTTTCGCTTTTACAATTATCATTACTAGTGACCTTTTAATATGTATTATAGATGTATACTTGTTTATGTTTTTACACAGTTGTCCCAGCGTTCTGGCATATATTTACCAGTCGTGTTCTCACATGTAATATTTTTATCTATGGTTTCTCAAAGTGAATCGATGGTGGGATATACTTGGTCACCAGCTGCTTTGCCTAAAGCCTGGAAAGCCTTAAGTCGGGAGAACAAGCGGATGTAAACCCACGTCGGATATTCCCTTGCTCAGTCCAAAAAGTAACTGAACCAAGGTCGATGAGGTCGGACGTTGTCATCAAGTAAACAGGCAGGGCTCCTTTGATTGCCTGCAGTTCATGGGTCTCTTGAAGATATCGAGCTGCATTCAGTATGTCATTTTTGGCGAGGATTTTATAATAGCGGATGCCCCTGATGTCTATTACTAGTATCGTCATCATTTTATGTTTGAACCTACTCGATACTGCCACCGACCTTGATTTCCCCCAAAGCGAGACCATTTTCTTGCCTGCTCTGTCTCTAGGTGGCCCAGTCCGCATGCTCCAGCTGCCTTTTTGAATGACTAAAGATTCACCGTGGAATATGCTGTGCTCATTTCCAACTGGTTTGGAATCAGTTTCCACTATTTACCGGTGTTTTCTCTATTTGAGTTATGATTCTGTAACACGTTACACGCGAAATGCCAGTTAAAGCAGGTAGAGCCTGTAGACTTCCAAGCTCTGCTTTTATGAACCTCACCTCGATGCTGCGTTTTTGGCTCTTTGGATTTTCATATCCGGTCACTTTTTCGGTAGCATTCATTACTTCAATCTCCGCTCTACTGTTCATTTACTTAAGGCTTCCTGGCCTAATGCTTTCACCGATTTTCGATGAATTTTTACAGCAGTGTGGTCTCTAAAACCTTGACCACAAACAGTTAATCCTCGAGACTAGAAGATGTTTTTTCTTCTGAGCTTAAATCTTCCCGAGTAAACTCAAGCCGGTTCTCATTCACTCCAAGTTTCTTACCAGGCAAATTTCATCGTTTAGCGGCGCATGGTTTGGAGGTTATCCAATTTCAAAGTCTACTGGATACCATTTTATGTTTAGCTGCTCCGCACACAATGCTCGTCCGTTTTTAGGCACGATATGAAAACATACAATAGGCCCGGTGCATTCGACAATATAGTATAGTGTCAAATACATTTCGTTTACAATACAGCCAATCGAACCAAAAATAATGGTATCTATTTTAATTTAGCCAAGGTACGCATTAAATGTCAATTGCTCGTCTTTCTTCCGTACCACAGACGTATGATTATATGTATGGCAGGGGAAGTTGTGCTCTATCGGCAATTACAGCAAGTTTACCAAAACGTGAAACGGACATTTTATGTCCGACAAACGTGTTATGTTGCCCTATCACACATTTGCTTAAAGAAGACGAAGCAAGAACATCGTTGTTTTCAATGTATCCAAGAGGGTACGCCGGTGGCCATCTCGGATATTTAGGCCCAACACGTTACAACGAATATGAAATATGATCGAGACAGCTCGTGCCAATAGGTCCTAACAGCGGCGAAAATAGGCCAACATCCGATGCGGCCAAGCACAGCGAATAGAGCGATAGCAAACGGTTTAACAACTGTTGATCACGAAAGGATTACATGAACGATGGGTGCTTTCGGGGGGTGGCGACGATGCTACTTCGGCCGCCACCCCCGAAAACTCTGTTTGTTGTTTGTACCACGAAACACTGACAGCCGCTGGCTTGATTTAACCGAGCTAACGGCGACAAATATAAACACAATAATTTAGCACTTAGACACACCAGCATATGTGCAAGTAGAGATGTTTTTTTAAATATATTATGCATGTTGCCAACGTGTTAGAGTAAGTAATAGTAATATGAGCAGAGATTTCAATAAAAGTCACAGTGTTTCTTGACGGTCAAAATCACAGGGAACACTTTGCCTGGCCTAATATAGACCGCGTTCATTACTTGAGTAGGGCGTTATAAAAAAAAAATCGTTCCTACAAATGTGGTTGAATGTCAGTGCTACTTATGGAAGCCCCAAAGCGCCGACCAGACGATCACGCGATGCGTGTTAATACCTTCTCTCCGTGTGATTTGCTCGTAAATATTTAGGCTACCTTTTAACGTCCTGCTGGCCTTGGTGGCGCCTGGCCATTGCCTAGATCCCCCCCGCCAAACCGTAATTTTCCTTCCGTTAAATATTACTCAACGTTAGGTCTAAGACAGTCGCACACCCAGACAGATACTTACAACGAAATAGTACAGCCCAAAAGTAATTGCGTCATTCACATCGGCCAGCAATGAACTACTATCGGTGCATTAGGCAATAAACGTCTTCGATCGACGGCAGATTTAAAGCTAAATGGGCGGTCGCGGGTTATTTTCTACATGTACTTAAATATTTTCCCTGTAATGTCTTTTCCACTCAGTATCCAGACTACAGACAAGGAATAATAAGCACTCTGAAGCCTGAACCGGTATCGAGCAGAGTATTAAAAAGAGTAGATTCAATATACTACATGTGGATACTGTGGTTGTCGTTATGTAGGCGTGGAGAATCCACGTATGCCCCACGTAATTCCTGTGTACGATTTTGCATCTCCTGTTGTAGAAAGCGCTTGTTGATCTGGACAGTCACTTTGGTGACAGGCGAGAGCCTATTACAAGCCTAGGTGAATTATACTAAATAAAGAGTGGACAAAACATTACCAATACCTGCTATACTCGTATGTCGATTTCGTAATGGATTAGAAATCATTTCCTCAAATTTTTTGAAGCAAGTAAAAACATTGTCTCTATGGGTAGAGGGATGATACATTTGTCACAAGACTGATCGAGTTTTCGTTCGCATCAGTGACCGCTATGAATGCTCCTTCAATGTTGTTAAAATTAACCGCTAAGACTCGTATGTTTATAAGTAAATTATTCGGATAACGATCACTTCCCAAACACGAAAACGAACCAAAACAGTTCCGCACTATTACCATATTCTCTGGTTACATAAATTTCTATATGATATTGCCCATTGACACCAATTGTATTGCAAGCTGCTGCAACGCCGTTGCCCCCGAGATCATGGGTTTCGGTTCACTGTTCCAGTATGTTACTGCTAAAATTGCCTCGTTTTTCTTTATCTGCAGTGATACATGTAGAGCAGATAGGCACAGTAACGCCAACCGGACCTCCTTCGGCCCTACCTGTTCTTCTTTTCCAATTTACTTACCAAAGCAAAACACGACACAATATCAATGTATCGAACGAGTCTCGAAAATATGAAAAAAATGCCACTGCTACATGTATTCCACTATGCTCGTTTAGAGAAGCACATCCTCAGCCAATCAACCAACCCTCGCGCTTCACTCCTGCCTGCCTCATTCCTGTTGAAAAAACGGGACGAAGCTGGGCAAGCGCATCTAAGCTCGATTCGACGAACTTTTTCTGTTGCAATCTCGTGTCTGTCCATAGAGGGGTTCGCGTCGCTACCGTGACTACGTGCAGCTTTAAGAATTTCGCACCGCAGCTAGCTGAGTGCAGTACTATGCCTTCACTACCGGCTACAAACAAGCAGCGTTTTCAAATCCCCTCGTTTCCCTTCTTCCTTTGTCTGTTGGCTGGACAGCGAACAGTGCGCGTTAGGCAGACGGCGGCGATGGCCGCAACGGCAAAACAGCAGGGAATATTAAACGTGCACACGCGAACTCATTTGATCCTCACCTTGCCTGCCTTTTTTTTTTGCTAAACCAATTTTACTGCCGCTGTCGTCATTACTTGTACAACAAAATCCCGTTGTACGGCTCTTCTACTGTACAGCTAGCGCCAACTTACGATTGCTGTTGGGCAGCGCGAGACTTAGCTTATTCCCCATCGGTGTCCTTACCGATAGTCCCTAGACGCTGTCACTTTTCCTTTTCCTGCCTGCTCTCCTTCGTATTCCCGTGCATCCTCATTTTTCTTGTTCTAATTTATATTTCACCTTTGCACGCATCTCGTTCAAAGCGAACGGACGACCCGAAGAGAAGGGTGAATCAGTGGATGTCTAGCTATATTTAGCTCACCTGTTCTAGGGGAAAATAGGACATAATATGGGATTCTATGTAACTAAAACTGGAAAGCGGTCAGGTTATGCAAGTGTGATTAGTTATTCTGTGATTCGAGAGTGTTAAATTGAAGACGTCTACGCTTAATAAACCGATAGTAATAAAATTAATTGGGATGATATATGTGTAACATAAGATCAGACTAACATGTCTAAGTCCGTGCGATATGTTTTGTGTCGTCGAACGCTTGATTAACTTAATTAAGTACATGTATTATGTTAACGTAATCAGGACGAGCGGGTTGAAATTTAGCGTTTAGAGTACTCAGAGTTCAATAATTGTCTTCTGCTTTTTCGGTTAGGAAAAATAATGCCAACTAAATAGTCTCTAGGCTTGTCAAAAACGTAATGAAACAAATATAACGCCATCGTTTTGTCTCGCAGGACAAGACGATTGTTTAATAAAAACTACTATTCAGTGGTTACTGTTCTCGCTATACCCCACGTGAACGTGTAAAATACAGTTTCGTTTATAGTACACACGTCCGTGTGGGCTTACTGTCTGTGCTATAGTTCACGCAGCTAGTAGGCCAGCTATACTATGTAACAACACGCTATTGTATATAATCGAATGACCGCGTGGTTCCACAACCATCGACTTCCGGTTGTCGCCGAACACCCGCTAGATCCTCTACCTCGAACATCGGTCGTTTACTTCTACGTTGCTTCAATATGACCAGTGTCCAACGGTATCTTTTAACAGACTGGGTGCACCAGGAGCTAGCCGACAATAACGAACGAGAGGCGCCAAAAGGAGCGGCATCGGACTATCATCACAAAAAACAACAGGCCGTGTCCCACATGTCCGTCTTTCCATGTGAGTCAACGCACGATGGTTACCGAGACAGACGAACTATCGACACCTAGCAGGCACAGAATAATCACTAGGCTCCACTGGGTTCAATATGACATACACGTTCCCTTATATCTGTATATTATAGTGTGTCAAGCGGATGTTCAACTGACGCCGACAATTCCGTTCGCTTGTTTTTGCGTGTCCCTTCTCTCTTAACTATGTTTTACGGTAAACGATTGCTTGACTGGGACTTGGGTCTCGGCGACCTTTTCTTTCTTCCACAAAATGCAGACAATTCTATTCGAAACAGCTTATTCATATACCCGAATAATTGCAGCTGCCACAGGAGGGCGGTAATTCTCCATTGCCAGTGATATACCTCTGCTGTAGCACATTTCTGTTCGATCCAAAATAGATATAGAATTAACAGCATTTCCCGCCTTCGGGAAAATGTACGTTGGAGCAAGGACAAGCATTCCCAGTATATACAATTTCCGCGAGGGTATAGCACAGTGTCGTGCATGAAAAAGGCTGCGAAAATGCACTTGTCTGTATGTCTGTCATAGATGGATGTATGCACCGGATACCGGACTTGAGCGAATACTGCACCTTACGCTAACGTACCGTGTGGTAACGAAACGTCCCTTGCTCAACTCACTCACTGCCTAATTTGATGATGACGATGATTCGGGTGATCTGACCCTCCCTGGGGCAGCGTTTGCCCTATATGCTTGAGCGGTGAATAGCCATTACTGGAGTCGCGCTATCAATTACCCCGTTCCTTATTTAGCTTGCCCATACTAAATGCATGTCACGTAATTCTGTGCTGTTTCTATTGGGTTAGCGTCGAGCAAACCAGCACGCCCGACACGTTCCCTATGCGCCTTTTCAGAAAGCTTGTGCACCTGAATGAATTGGCCTGGTTCGGCATCACAAATACCAGCGCCAGGTCCGGGACCGGCGCAAAACAAAAACGGGCTCTATCACTGATTGCCTCATCGCTGATACGGCAATATAAATTACATTAGCTGTTAAAGAATATCGCTACTGGTGGCTAACGTCAACAACAGACGCTTAACCCTGTTGACTTAAGGTTTCGATCAAAAATAGTAGAAACAACAGATATTTACATAGTGGTGTCTAACAGACGTCAATACACTGCCATATTTGCTTGCCCCCAAACGTTATTACCATTTCGTAGAGTACTGCTTGGGGGCTGCGTGAGCAAGCACAGCGTTACTAAGCAACCCCGATGATTGTGGTCCCAGTTGACCCGGGATTAATCTGCATCAGTTAAAGAAGAGTAACTTTTGCGCTCGAGGTAATTGCCGATCGAACGACTTCCCTAGCTTTACAATTAAAATACTTCTTTTTTTCAAATTTATGTATATATATCATTAATATCAAGCGGACAAAACATTTTCTACGTCCACAAGAACTTGCTTGAAGCAAAAATAATGTAGTAGCGATTGAAGTATTAAGTAAGGGTTATTTTATGGCTAGAGACTACCGTATATGCATATACGTATACATTTAAAATCCTATGCGTCAATTAGCAACAGTGGCACAGGACGACGGCCCACTCAACGCTTTTTATCTAGTAACAAAGAGACGTTAGCTTTACGTATGAATAGTGAAACTGTATTTTACAAAGTTCTATTATATTGATTACGTGGTACGGCAATCTTTCTTGCGTAACCTCTAGCTACGTCGTAACGATTTATGAAATAAACATAGCTAAATGTTTATAGACAGTTTTTCTGTATGGACTCCGCACACATTTCGGATTTGATGCCTTTGCCACGGTGGCCAGTACCGTCATCTGCTATCATTTGATTGTTAAATAGCAGCTTTTATTCGTCTCAAACAACGGCAGGATAATGTCAAAGGATAGCTGAATCGGCACCACTATGCTTATAAATTGGCCATTGGTGTTGACGCTAGAGTTCTTCCGCTATCAATCCAGTCCCCCAGCATCCCCGATATTTTGCCACTCCAAGTCGACATCCCAGCAGAGATCTCCACAGGTGTGTACGTATACGCACGTTAAATTGTAGCAATCGACACGTTGGCCGCGGCGACAAAATCAGATACTTGAAAGAGTTTTTTGTGCGTTTACAAACGTTTATTTGCATACCCATGACAATACCCAACGCCTCATACGTAGATTATGTTACACTCTCTGCGAGGAAGGATCGATAACGAGTCACCAACAATATGGACGGGAATTTTGAGTATTGGCAATATCGTGCGATCAGAGAAAGTTTCCAGGCATCAGGCGTTCCAATTCTCCGCTTTTCATTGAGTTACAAACACAGTCAGGGTTATAAGTTCTTATGACTAGCACATCGTACATATAGCACCGTTGAGATCAGTGTTATCTTTGTCCAACAGCGATTCTGTCTTCATTATAGTATTGTATTCTTTCAACGATGGTATTTCCAGTGCTCGGCAAAAAAAAAACCTCGATCATGTTGCAAATAGGTACCAATCTAGTCGCTCAAAATACCTGGCCTTTTTAAGTAACCTTCTACCGTCATCGCTGTCATCACGGCCAGTTTTAGCAGCACCAGCAGCAGCCATAGACGTCTTCCCAACTATGAAGGCAAGGAAACCAAACACAACAATGTAAACGTCATAAAGTAGATGCTGTCAACACATTGGCAACTCAATGTCGGCCGAATGCAACGTAAGATATCGGTCCATACGCAACTATATTATATAGCATAGTTCCGCTTTCTGTGATCACTCGTTGCCTATAAAACGCCCGCTTATTTACTGGCCATCTTGTTGGCTCGCCTAAACCTTTTCTCAACGAAAAACAAAGGAAGGCAGGCAACGCAGACATTGTGCCAGTTTGATTATTCGAGTCTGGACTATTCTATATATATATATGTTTGTCGGCGTCGCTTCTACGAGGCTTCATCCAGCTGCGGCGGCAATGGTATGGCCTTCGCTCATCTTCTGTGTCCAGTCCTTAACACCTTTCCGCGATAACCAATTCATTTTCTGTTGATGATACACCCTACATCCTATTCACTATGGACGTTTCGTAGCGTTTCTTTCATGTTTATTTTTCTTTAATAGTATCATGTATCTGTGCGTGCTATGAAACGAAATTCCAACGACGGCCAGAGGAGAGGAAAGCGACAAATTGACAGTGGAGCAAGTCGACGTGCCTTTCGTCATGGATTTATAGGAACCCCTTGTATCTACAGTATAGTTCCTACAACAAGCGTTTGTCAAAAGTGACAACACCAGCAGCGATTGCATATTATACAAAAGTTATAGGATTAGATCTTAGATTGCGAAGTTAGAGGTGTTACAGAGAATAGATCGAAGATTTTCGAACACCTAATAGTATTATCATATACAATTTTTTTTCTAGGTCGCTTCGTCAGACCCTGCTCCCTAATGGAAGCGAGCGAAATGTACAAAGGAGAGCTTTATTTTATCTCTGTGACGTTGTTGTGTGTGGGTAAGTCTTAATCGGCTTATTACTAGGATACTACAATGAACATAGTACGTTACAATTTCGAATTAAGGAACACGTCTGCAGGAAACGAAATGACTGGATACTATCGGTTGCCAGATGTCAATACATCCTTTTCCAACTACCAGTAGAGTCACTCTACCAGCTTGACGTCGATCGCCTTTGATATAATGACGGCAACCAGAATCGCGCCTAACGAAAAACAGCGTCCCTCAAGTACGAATATCCTTTTCATCAGCTGGCGCTCTTATCTATCTGATGGTCTCTACGGCGGGTTTACGTAAGCAGCAAAGGGCTTAGCAAGTTGTTTAGCTACTTGCTGGTTTACCTCCTTGACTTTATTGAATATCTTTTTTTTTTTTGTTCTGAGTGTAGCTCGCGATGAACTCGATTACACTGCGCTATTGCCTTTAAGTTTGATATCCTAGTTAATATTCAGATATCGGTGACTCCTGCTCCACTGATACAGCCAATCGGCTGGCCGATCAGCCAGCCCGAGCCCTGCAGCTGGATATATCATTCAGTTGATACTCATTCATTCACTAAATGAACGCATCGTAAACATCACAGTGCAATGTAGTTACGATAGCAGCATTTGCACGCCCTGACTTTGCAACTGCCACATCGTCCCATAGAAGTAGGTAGATTTCTCGCTGTTGTTCTACTCGATGCCCCCACTTGTGTTAGCGAAGCATCTGCAAGGGCTTTGGTAGCAGCAATACAAAGTACAGCAGCCTTGTTAGCTACCTTATGCTATGGCGGTATAACATAGAAACGAATATCCATTCCTGTCTCTATATGACGTGGCAGCTTTTTGGTGAGGCCAATAACGTAACGGGAGTACGCTATCCTCACGCTATCCGATGTAGTAGGAATAACAGTGACCGTCGAACTGGGGGGATCGCTAAGGGTTGCTAGTCCGCCGTGCTTCTCTGCGGGGCGCCTCAGATCGTAGCGTTCACTTAAAGAATGAATGACTGACTGACTGACTGACCTCCCGTTGGCTTTCCGTTGTGTTAAACTAAGCTAATCCTGAATCCTGAACTCTTGGCCAATAGCTGCTTGTTTTGAGACATCGATACTCGATCCGTGCAGAGTTACTCATAAACATTGTCAGTGTCATCATTAGACGAACAATCCTCGATAGCAAAAGTGTGGATGAACTCGATATTGGTCTCCAGTATCGACCGACTGGAAGCACAGCGGCTACTTCAGGACTGAGGACAGAATAAAGTGACAAGTAGCTGAATCATGAATAGGATGTTGTGATGATGTAGGCGCACTCAAGCCTTCCATTGACTTTCGGTGTTCCTGTTATCTCAAACACACGCACCTGCTTAATTTGTCACAGCACTAGATAAGCAGGCTCGTATTTTTTGCCAGTGATATAAACGAATAACTTGTGGTTAATAGAAACGAGTAACCAGTATCGCAAAGAGCTTCCCCGGTACGATAACCGGCGATGCTCTCCTGCACAATTTTCCACACGTCCATGTGTAAAAATAGTATCATTTCAGCTGGATACTTTAGGGCAGTCCATCCTGCTTTCTTTGCAATATAGAGCAAATATCCATCTGTCTTGCACAGTATTACATAAATAAGTCGAACGGGTTAACAAGGTATAGCTGGCTCGGTTACATCGATCTTGAAAACTTCTTGCCCTGATCTGGGCTGATCACACAGTATCATATTGCCAACTGCTACAGCGCTCATAATCGGATCAACGCATTGGCATCTGTATTACGGCAAGAGGACCAAGAATAATTAGGAGCTGAACGAGAAACGACGAGGAAGGAGGCGATGAAATAGGACGGTCAAGTAGAAATAAAAAGGCTGTCATAATTGCAATGTGGTGCCGGTATATAATAAAAGTTGCAGTTAGCGTCGCCGTGAAGCACGAACAACATAGATTGCTAGGGCTAGGAGACAGTGGCTTTCGGCCTGGGTTAAGAAAGGATTGGTGCTTGGCCAAGTTTCTTCGCTCATCAGGGAAGAGGAGAAAAAGTGGCCTTAGTAAAGAGAGTGGTATCACAGAGAAATAGGAGATTTCTGGTGTTGCTACGGGCAGACGAACTCTCGAGTTCATCTTAACCAGACAAGCAGAAGGCAACGAGATCCCGCCTGCCTCAGACTCACTAATCTTGTCTAGTATAGACGGATATCTGTGCAAGTATCTTATCGTAGTAATATCATCCGCATCATTATTGTCAGGATTAGATTTCAGTTGGTTGTTGCAAGTCAAATATGTCAACGTGACATAAAATACGGCACGTCAAAACACCGCAAAATAGGACGTATATAAATGCTTCATATTTTAGTAGAGCAATTGTCTATTTTAGAGTTTTGTAAATACGCTGCCGGAAAAATTTGTCTTATCTCTTAATACAGTTTTTGTTCGTAGAACTCAGACGCGGCATGTAGGTTAGGTTAATGCCTAGCAAACCTATATAACTTATAACAAACTCTAACATTGTGTGGCGGTACATTTTTCCTAGCTAAAAACTATCGTGTACGTAGATTTTCGTTTAATTATTTTGAAAACTTCTCGTTTTAAGCGGCGGACGATATTGTGGGCGGTGGGCCCATAGCAGCGCTCGAAACACGCACACAATTCCTTCCTCCAGACGGTATCTCTCAATATGACCCAACACTCACGAGTAGAACCGCTCACCATCAGTTTGTCGTGACTACCTTTAGAGTCATGTAGTGTTCATATAGGTTAGGTGTCTAACCTCGCAAATATACCCAGGAATCAGCAGACCAGTAAACGTGGTGTACGCTTCTAGCAACTACGCCTAAGAACAATAATAATGCACTCTATTAACGAATTTACAGTTATATGGCAATTCGTATGTGCTCTAAGGTATTAGAATTGTATGAGATCGAAGATGGTCTTCGATGCATCGTCTACGCCGTTCCGCTAAATGACAAGCTAAATATTTGCGTATATACTGAACATAAGATGACCACAATAAACAACAATAGGTGCTATATTCTTTCGCTGTACCCATAAGCTAGGCTTTTCTTGCACCGATGCTATTTGTTAATTGCAGTGTCTGCCCTGCGCCAGTCTCCTTCCACTTGAGCTCACCCGCAAGGGTTCCCGATCTTACCCCCTGAACACTGGTCCACTCTCTAAGCCAACTTCCGCATCACACAGTCAAGCTTATCGGGTGGTTGAGAGAGGCGAAACTCGATAAGGAAACTTGCTAATATTATAATTAACTAGCCAGCATGATTAGGGTAAGCTCCATACATACGTATTCACTGGTGGCAGCGCCATACTTTGTTGGAGTAGGGACCTGACCAAGTCTCGAAAGCTAAAACAACGATGTTGGCAGGCCAACAGTTAGCAGTAGGCTCATTCGCTGTCCATTCCTCATTGGGCAAAAGATTTTGCAATCTCAACTCTTTATTAAAACTCAATTAATTGATGTGAGAGGCGTATTGTTCAGTTGAATCAGGGTTTAGTTAAAGTGAGGAATTTGAGTGACACGCATACGAATGAATGTAACATCTAAACAGGTATCACGTGGGGGTCGGCTTGTTGCTTCCAAATATAATGACATTTGTCCTGGACAAGATTTTAGGAATAGAAATAGGCACATGCATTGCCTTTAACATATGCTCGAATTCAGTATGTTCAATTGAAATTAATTGTTTTTTTTTTTATCTCATAGAAAGCATGTTTCTGTTGTTCGTGCTGTATCGATCTCTGGCCGCCCTTTTTCAATTAGACAGATTTAATTGTCTAGGCCGCCACCGAATCATATGGTTTCAATATGTTTACTTCGAATTCAGCGTGCCACGAGGCGCGGTACAGGAACGCTAACGAAAGTTAATTGGAAAAGGGAAAAATTAAAGGAAATTTTACAAAATATGTCTCTATCGCTGTGGATGCCAAACGATAGCGGATGAGTTTACCGAGTGTAATGGCTAATGCAAAACATTAGCAGTCACACGACTACCATATCAGGGTGATATCGCCAGAAGCATCTCAGCCAGGGCACCTCTGAAAAGTTTAATTATAACACTTGCACCGTAGCTCAAAAGCAGCTGGTAAGAAAGGCGCGTGGTCGACGTTCTATAATGTTTCTATTCAGCATTACAGCCTGAACAGAGTCGTGTGCAGCTTAAAACACATGAATCCCGTAGCAAAGTCGATTCGTTAGGATTAAAACAGGGCAAGAGGGATAAAATATAATAAACAAGCCAGAGTTGATCTGATTGTGTTTCTGATTAGCATTTCTCTTCAGATGTACATGGACGACTTTGAATAGTAACTCGGACATCTCAGCGAAGGGCCTTCGCGATGCTGTGTAGGTCCGCTCAGACGCCAGCCACACTTGTACAAACGAGTACTTGTCAGGTCTGGACAAATCATTCAGGGGCATTACGCCATTCCACTGTCTTACAACATGTTAACAACGTAGATCTGCTCTGCCTCCATCGAACTTCTCGCCGAACGTTGCGTACAACGGCACAGGATTCGCTCAGGTAAAAAAAAAAATGGTTACTATTATCATATGTTACTTTAACAATATGCAACATCGTAATCGATGCCTGGTAGAATACTGTTGCATAGAGGAAAAGATCAAGAGGCGTCTACAACAAGAGTCTATGTTCCCGACTTGTTCCTGATCGACAGCTCTGACAGTTCGCAGAGCGAAGATGCTTTCCATATCGCGTGTGGCTGTATTTCATTTGCGCCGCAATGTATGTATACTTTTTCCTACTCGTTGGGTTAAACATCGAGAGGCCATCTTGTGAACGGCGAGGGATTGGAGGAGAATAGTCGCTAGCCCTAAATAGACGAACGGTAGTGGAGTCACCTCTCCTGTCGTTGACTAGTACACAGCGTATGGGCAATCTTCTGCGGACCTTACGGTATTTTCTACCTTTGTGTTGAAAGCGTTTGGGTAATAAGGAGCAAAGGAACTCTAATCTCGGCAAGTGTTTAGGCCGGCCACACAGTATTCTCCCACAGTGGCTAATTCGCTAAGACAAACACAGGTCCGAGCCGTTCGTCTGTGTTTGGGTATTTATACGCAGTCTGCTGTGGATGGACAACGCGTAAATAGCAAGCAAAAAACGAAGTCGGCAATGAACAATATGTTCTCTATGCATGTTGCCAGCGTTGATAGGTCGTAGCGTTGTTACTGTTTCTATTATAGATACCATAGTACCATATGATCTGATCGAGATACATCTTACTTTTACTTTAGAAAGTCTAGCTTTCGGCGATGTAAGATAGTCACCAGTATTTACAACCAGTTGACTCGAGGTGAAAAATGATTTCCGCTAGCGCCCTTAAGAAGCACGCAAAACATACGCACATACAATGCATCCCATATAAACACACATCCACATATATAGAGACAACTTAGCCAACGTTTATTCAATTATCTTGCTCTAGCTAACTCAACCCAGCCCGGGCCACTCTAGTGGTCGTCTTAAGCAGCTTTCCCTACTTCTTTTCGCCATACTGTTCAACTGACTTTTAATGCTTTATCATCATGTTCACCACGCCATGATCAAAATCATCATTCCTATTTGGTCGGTCGTCATCCTCTTTAAATATTTCAGTTGGGTCACTCTCGACGATCTTAAGTCACCCGAAATCCGTCTTCACCGAACTTTTCTTTTTCTAAGCATCCTAGTTTTTTTTTGCCGATTGCTCTCCCCATAGGCCTGGAACTGGCCATACAGCTGCTGCTGCTGCTGCTGCTACTATTGCGCCTCGTAGCCGTCTTTTTCAAAGCGTCTTCACCACCGTACAACATCGCCTCACATCTGTTCACGATCCTGCGCCGCCCGGCGCGTCTCGACCTTATTCGTTTGTACAAGTTTGCTTCGCCACAGTAGCCCCATCTTGACTTGCTGTTTCCACCCTGTTTTATCCAATCCGACCTTAACACTGCGTTTCTACGGCTGTCCTTCTGCTTCTCTAAAAAACCAGATCCTCTCTTTTTTTCTTTCTTTCATCCTATGTTTTTCATTCTCTCAATTTTACTCCCTTATTACTCCACTCGTAGCGGCGCCTTGCCAATTCGCCTTTCGCCTTGCCCTGCCACTTCTCGGGCTTTTGCTGTCCTCTGAAAGGAAAGCCTTCCCAGTTTTACTTCTTCTTTTCTATCTTTGTGCTCTGCGCTGTCGTCTAGACAAAACGCCCTAGTCATCCAATCTTTTTTCTCTGCTGGGTATTCTCTCTATTCCTATTGCTCCCATTGGCTGCCGTCTATGGGCCCTTTAAAGTACGCCATCACCCTTACCTTCTCAACTGACCCAAAGGCCCCAGACTCAGTTCTCAGATCGCCACTGCTCTACCCGCTGTGAGACTTAGCGGTAAAACTAGAAACGATGCGCAGCAGCATACGTAGCCACGGCAACAAAAGCCGTGTATTATAGTAAGAAACCCGCCTCAAAGGAACGAAAGATCGGGACGGCGGGCGCAAATAAGTGCTGTTTACCCCGTCGACTACTAGAACCAATAACGGCTGCCTCAACCGGCGCTTAAAAGGAGCTTGGAAATGATCGAAATATAAATATCGCTTAGGGATACTCGTCAGTTGATTAAGTTCGTTGGATAAGGCCGATATCCATACTGCTGGATGGAAGCTTCTGCTAGATGGACAGTGACAGCGGCCTGCTGTTGAACTGAAGAAGGACATGTCACTGTTGCTCTCATCACCAGTGTCTCGTGGAGGCGGCGATGCCCCTGACCACGCTTGTCACCTTTTCACTCAGAATAATATCTCAAACCATCGCCGTTGGTGTTGCGTCCGCAAGGGCAAACGTTAACACCACTCTCGCCATTACCATCATCACGCGTCTTGCACCTTAGTCTTCGCTGACTGTCGATACCCGTTGTTCTTTTCAGTCCAATGCGGAGGGACTGCGCCCTTTTAATCCAACGAAAATTATGAGTGTCTTGCAGATGGACGGTGGCATGAGATGCTTCCATTGCTCTACAACTCTTTAATAGGCGATACCAACGGATACGTTGTTGGATTCGACACCAAGGTTCTACTATACACAATAACGTGATAGGTTTTGGCCGGCATAGGGACAAGGTCTCTGAAACGCAATGAGATAAAATAATGCATATACAGTTATATATGTATAAAATATACTTTTCTAGCATTTCGAGATTCATCGTTAATACCGTGTCGGTCAAGTTTGCTTTGAGGTTTCCCTCTATATCTATTCCTCGTTACTAAGTACGGGAAACCTGCTGGACATACATGACAAAGGCTTTAGCGATCCCAAAGAGTCATTCCCCTATCCACACGTCCGTTTCCCCACCGATGTCGCAACACACACCTGACCACGTGCTTCCTGCCGAAGTCGAGCTTGACAGCTCGTGATTCGCGGACTGGGACGTCTAAATTGAGAACGCTTTAGTATAAAGTGGTAAGCCCGATGGTGAATTCTGTAGCCCTCATTTTGCCTACACACTTTATTGGGGTTTAACAATGTTCGAGTTCGTACAACCTCTATCGCAGATGTAACTATCTTCTTTCGTGCGACGGCGCTAACTGGAAACGGGGTCATTTCCTGTTTCAATCCATGTTCAGGCCAGTCTTGACTTACCACTCCGCAACTGCGTGTCGTTACGATTGTCTGCTTCTGAATATAATTACGAGCGCATTGTGGCCACGATGGCTGTCGTTTAAAGTGAAAGCATATGGCGCCCACTCCTGTTAGCTATAGCAACTGACCTTATTATAGTGCACCGGAGGAAGGAATAAGCTACTGCCCCAGACTGTTTCAACGTCGAGTTTCTCTACCCTAACTAGAGCAGTGCTTAAGATCGACGTCTAATGTTGGATTTAATTGGTTTCTTTTCTCGGTAATATAATTAGCTTTATTACTACTTCCGCAATAAGTCCGCAGTGCGATATTTCTATGGGCCTATAAACGGAGACTGTGGATTTGGTGCCGTCGTCAGTACAGGTACAAGAAACTCTGTTCAGAAATAAGTGATTATCTGTCATTGGTCAAGTGAATAAAGTCCCTATTGAATCCTGAATGGGATTCTTTTTCACTTATAAATGCATCTATTCATAGTTACCAAGAACCAGTGCTATAACGTAGCTTTTTCCTCTAAATCATTATATTTATACATATAGTGATATATGTCACACACACACACTGTGTGCCGTATTTCCTAAAATGCGCAGCTTTTTACGGTAATCAGTTACAGTAAAAGTTCGACGTTGCCTCGAATACCACGAATTGGGCCGCTTTGTTTAGCAAAAATGCAATCACGATACAAAATAACAATAATCGAGCACAAAATTGCTCAACAAGCCAGTACTCTGCATAGTCGCTTTTGTTGATCAGCTGGCGCTTTCGCTTAATGTTGCCTCTTGGCAGTGACCAACTCAGCAATGTTTTTAAGGGCTTCTAATCGTTTCTACCGAGATGATTAAGGTATTAAACGGCGGTGAACACGAGAGCAGCACGCCCCGTTATTTGTAGAGGAGCGCAAGCGCCGGGATGACTATGGCGTGTTGTGGACGCGAGCCTGCGCAGGCACTCATGGTGGCAGATAAGGCGCAGCAACAACGGGTGCTGTAGAACGACTAGATCTTGTACCTTAGAAGATGTCATCTTTCAACGAAGACTCGCTCGTCGTTATCTGCGCTCAAGTCGCTGTCAGTGGCTACCGGACACTTCAGCTACAATAGATATCGTTAGCGACGATAATTTTGCTATTAACGATTATAGCTTGGCTGCCGGAGCAATAGCAACAGCAGCGCCCAGCTACAACTACATATAACGTGATACGCTATTGTATATATATATATATATATATGCAAAGGTCTGAAAACCCAGTAATCATGCTGACGGAAAAGCCAAGCTCACCGAACTCATGCGTACAAAATCGCACTCACGGGAGTAATAGTACCAGTGAGATAGAGTAGGCAATATCTCCATTAATCTTGTTTTCTTTTGGGCCAGTTAGCATTTCATCGTCCAGCGACACCCAGCGAGCACCCTTGGCGTTCAGCGAGCGAAACGGTTGCTGATGTTACTATGAACTTTATGGACGCACGCATCGGTATCTCTAACCACTAACTGCTAGGGCTGCCCGCACAGCCCAGCCAACCTTCTCCTTTATGATTTTCGGCCTCTCCTTCTACGGCTATATATACGTTTGTGAACGTGTGTCTAATACCGTTTGCAGCTCTGGTGTGAATCCGCAATGCTGCTATCGTTCTCGTCTTCATCCTGATCGTGAGTGATACAGGGCCTGCTCCTGTTTCTATTGCTGGAACGGCTGCATCTACTTTTGAAGACCTTGTTTAATGACAGAATGCTATGGTGGTAGTCGGTATCATCATCAGCTGAATCCAGGCGGCTCACACTGTGTCCGTCAGCAGCCAATGTGTCTGTCCACTTATTTTGTATGTGTGCGCACGTGTGTCTGATATACAGCGATAGGGACGACTAGGCCTAGATCAACGGGGACCTTCGATACAGAAATGGTCGGATAACTTGCTTCTTGGACCACGTGTTTGTTTTATTTTCTGATTATGCCCAGTACATAAGACACGCATTCAGCCATGAGAAAATCTGGAGAGTTATCCCGAAATCAACAACTCGCGTTGGGCAATATCGTGTTTGCCTGTCATTTAAAGTAAAGCTAGAACGTAGCAATGGTAGATTTGTAACAACAAGGGGTACCTTTTTAAGCCAAACGTCGGTTGACCACCAGTATGTTGACATAATCATTCCCGTTCTGACAGGACGAGGTTACAAACATAAACGGAACAATTAGCTCGACGTCTTCTCATGGCTTTGTATCATCATACAACACCCGCATGCGTTGCAATAACACACAGTAATTGTGATTTGTAGAGTTTTCAGCGCCTCTCTACCGCAGCGGCCTCTTGAATTCTGGGTCGTTAACGCTTCAGTTAGGGTCAAAATGTGCCAGGAGATTGAACAACTAGCAACCCGAACATTTTGCATCTGAAGAAAGGTAACCTAATAATAATATAGTTCAAAAGTCAAAACAAGTATATACGATTTCGGCTAATATGAGCTGAAATTCCGATGTTTTCTAGTAACCTTTAAACCAATTGTTTAAAATATTGTTAATAGTACTCTTTTTACTTGGTATTTACAGCGCATAAAGCTTATTTATGGCAGACACAATGAATGATTTTCGAGACACAGAATGCCAAATTAGTTCAGTGTAGGCACACAAATGTACACTTCATACTATGTATCTTCAAATAGTTTATGCGTCGGAGGGATAGCTGAGTCACGGGAAACGTATTGCTGTCGAGCCTGTTACGTTTCCCAGCCAGAATGGTTATATAGAGCAGCAATCGTTATAGCCCGCCAACTATCGGTTGTTATATAATACGGCCGTGGGCGGCCCCCTACACGAGTAAACTGAAATTTTACTATCGAAGTCGCGAGTAACCGCCAAAGTTGTCGTTGTTCAGCTGTCGTTATTTAGCCATGACTCAGCTGCGTCTGTAACGTATAGAGCTGGTTAACAGAAGCACCACGTCCAGCACAGTCCGAGAAGATCTGCAATGACAATGCCCATCACAAACGAACGTCTCTTAGCCAACAATGCCTGCCTGCTTCTATAAGCTATTTACTAAAATATGTGCCAAGACGAGTGCGTTCAAGCGGATTCGCTCATAGCGTATCCTATTAGATATTAACACCGACTGCCAGCAAACGAATACCGATGTAAAACAGAAGCGACCATAAGGCATTATGTTATACCGGCGTTTACAATGCTTCAACATTAGTAGGCTAATGGGTGAATGTAATCTCGTTTACAGCAGCTTGCTTTTCTTTTTTTCAGAGAAAAGCCTTCGGACGCTTGCCTTCTGAAGCTCTGTCGAGGGCGCAACGATGGCAGGGAAAAAGTTGTTCTGGCGTTATAAAGGTCTGATTCGCCAGTGTTACGTTGCCTGCTCGAATTTCTCTAAACGAGACGGTGGGCGCAGGCTAGAAGTATCGCGGTATTTCTCATGACCTTATCGGAAAAATGGCTACCTTTCAGAGGTGGAAGCGCCGATATAATACTGTAGGGTTGTAGCTTGTGCTCGAAACCGGCGTTATGGAACCCCCTACATTGGTGCATGAAATAGCGTAGATTAATATATATTTACATATATATAACTTATTTTTAGTTGACCTACGCGAATAGAATAGCACAAATATGACAATCAAATAAGCTGGAAGGGAATCAACTATTATTATCAAGTTATGATACGAAGTGTAGTTACGTAGAGTTGCTCCCTTCCGGTTGTCTACTTCTTTTAGCTTTTATGTCATATGTTCGGTCCGACGTCGACCGTACATTTGTACGCATGATTATATTTGTACTATGTTATGCGCTCAGTCCACAAAGCTCAAATCATAGAATGGCAGCATTGTCTACGGCGTCGATAGGCCGACTGATCTCGCGTCCGCCTAGATAGGCCCACCATGACCTTGACAGGCTCGCTACAGGTACGGCAGAATCATTCTGCTGGCGCTGCTAAGCCAAATGGTTAGAAGAAAGCGTGTGGCTATGTACATAGTACCAGTGCATCGTTCCGCCCCTGGGAAAACGTTGTCACCGTCTCGAATCCGCCGTCCTGCGACGTGACGTCTAACTGAATGCGAAAGTCGGTCAAATAAAACAGAACGGGAGAGTACTATCTGTCCCATCATCCCAATGGGATATATATACGCATATATAGAAATATAGAGAAGGAGGCAGGGGATCGAAATAGTCCCATGCAATGACACTGGAGCGTGCGATTCATGATCGCTACAACGACAACGAGCGTAGCAAAGTGTACTCTTTTTGTATGCACATACCTTTCGTCTGCAGCAAGATTGCGATAAATTGTTGTTACCCAACGAGTAGACGTCAAAGTTCGGCGTGAAAAAACGCAACAATGTATGCACGCTTGAAGGTGAAGTAAGTATTTCAATTGTGTACTGTTAGGTTTTGGCGTTAGATGCAATGATTAGTACGATATGGCTTGCCGCCCCTGCATTCACGGTAGGGTATACATGCTAGCATAAAACACCCTCTTTCAACTGTTCCTGCATTTGTTTGTATAACTGCATAATGTGACGCATTCGATCGGCATTTCATACTATTCTGGTTACAGTATATTTACCTAGTAGAGACATCAAACAATAAACAGTATCGTGTTTAATAGCGCGTCGTTATAAATATGCTTGTATGAACAAGACCTATCAAACCGGTGCTACGCTCTCGAAGTCGTCTTTACGATGGGACCGCTTACAGAGCCATTACCACCCATATAGAGTGCCTGCTACCAGAAGCGTCACAAGAGAGAGGCCAAATGGGTATCCGTGTTGAAGCAATGACAGTCAGCTTAAGTGTCGAGTGAGTTTCGTCACCAATTCACCCGTTGGTAGCAGTCAGGAGAGCGAGCCTCAACTGGCTCATTGTCGTAGTTAACCCATACAGACTTATAAGAGTAACAACAATCGCAGGGCTAGAAGCAGTGCTGCGAATAGTGCTAGTTCAGTCATTCAGCAGCTGACGTTTCTAACTGCTAAACAGACGGACGCTGATGGAAGATCCGACAGCAACAGTAATAGCAGTGGTATAGTCGTGGCGCCGATCGCGGGCACGGCAGCTGATCGACCACAGTACCGACGCCATCAGCGGCGGCGGCGGCCTGGGGCCTTTCGAATTTTTTTTCGTCACGGACGAGGAGTCCTTTTGACCACTCGCTTGGCTAACAAAACTCCACAGTCCACGGCATCACTCAAATTCATAGTTGGATCGTCACTCAAATCGTCATCCGTGCGCGGGTCCCGTAGCAACAGCAGTACTAGGAATAACGATAATAGCGACAACGACTGACTGAAGCTTTTCTGTCTTTGTCCATTGACTGGCTCCGTCGAACGTAATGACACTATGGATAGCGGACATAAACACACATCATAGAGCAAAATTCGTAGGTTGACTCAGACTTACAAAGAATGTATTGAAAGCAGCACATCATCTACCTCAGCGATGCTGTGATTCGAGGCCGATCAGGAATCATGAACTATGACCAAATGACAACGATAGACGGGTAACTGTTTATGTTCTTCTGAAAATAATGTTACAAACTCTACTGGTCGTATTTATAGCTGGCGGACCAAACAGCAATGGGTAGCCTCAACATAGCTCGTAGATGCCGTCGAGCTATTTGTTCGATTGCGGTTGATCAGCCCATTGTACTGATGAACTACAGACAATCGACAAGATATAATTAAGATAATTGGGTACTTGATCAAAATGAACTAAAATCGTATGACGACGCCCAAATGCACACAACTATACTAGTATTGTGCTCGGTTTTTTTTTTTTTCATTCTTTAGTGTGAAAAAACCGACTTTTAAAACCACTCGACTATTCAGAAAATCTCTAACTTGTAGTAACGATTGCTAAACTTATCTTTACCGAAAGTTAACAATTTGCGTTCATCCCACTTTTTTTTAGTATTTGTTAGCACTATGACAGGAATTAGCAGATGAAACATGGGCATGACTTTTTTTTTTGTTTCACATATGTTAAGCTGGCCCAAATATAGCTGGTTAGTAGTAGCAATGCGAATATCCTATGTCATGTAGAGTTTACACACAGGTCACTTGGGTCTTATGAGCGGGTCTCGAGACTCCATAGGCCCGCAGAAATGAAAATGTATTGCTGGGTTACTGCTGAAACATATATACATATATATTTCTGAGGTAGTTACGAACTAGCGGAAGAACAACAAACGGGAAAATGGCAATGAATTCTCATTATTCGTATACAACGAGCGCAGAATTGATTGGCTGAAGACCGATCGAATTGTTCGTGAAGATTATCGTTGAAGACAACGTAATAGTGTCAATCAAAACTTCAAACGTGTTACGGAATGTTTGTTGTGCTTTGTCTGCCAGCTAAACAAGTTCATACGAAATCCACAGCACGTAAGGCTGGAGAAGCAGATGGTCACCATCGAAAATATACCGTGTTTACATAACGTGATACGAGCAATCCGATTTTTGTTTCCGATAGACACCAGAACATGTCTTGGGTGCCGTTGTCGTTATCGTTTTTTTGCTCATTGCTGTTTTTGTTACTTTTGTTATTATTAAACTTTGCATCCAAGTAGCGCAGACTCGATTGCAGGGGGAAACGATGAGAAAACGGAGAGTTGCCCAATCCAATCCAGAACGCATAGAAAACTATGGCAGAACTGCTCGAGAAGAACTACTGCTCGCACGTCCATCGTTCGAAGGACAAACCCTTGAAGGTTTCACTGCCAATGTAAGAGTCGCCGAGAGATAGATCGACGAATAAGCGGTGCAATGCGGTCAGCGCGCTAGTAAATCTTCCCCTATAGCAAACGCAACGGTGAAAAGAGAAAAAGCGGCGTGCAACGATAGCGGTATCAGATGAAGATAAAGTCGTCAACCAACTTAAAGGCTGGTTACAATGCAGAGCATGCAAAAACGGTCAGTAAACCCTCGTGCAATACACCCTTGGCTTCGTTTGATCTGATTCATAGATATTCTATGTAAATGTCTTTATCAATACCCAGACATAGTGTAATACATAAAAATAGCCACTACGCTAGTTATGTCGCGCACTCCGGACACGCAGCTAAAATTATCAATTGTAATTCTGTAAGCCTGTTGTCTGGCCGTAAACGTACATAGAGTAATTAGAAATCTGATAAATACAGTAATATCCATTTACTCGGCAGGCTATATGCCAGCATTAAATTGGTGGAGTCCTGTTAAGATAAATATCTATCCTAGATCATGACGCTCCTGAACGACAACAAAACTCTGACACTGGTGAAGCAAGGATGAAAGCCATTTTGTCGATGTGTCTCAGGATGCTCCAGGCAAACGCTGATACACGCATTTGCCAGCTAGGCCATGTCGTTCTGCACTACTCCCTATAGGCGAATAAAAAACATTATTGCAAACTAGACGCTTTCACAGATATTATTGGACTAGTGCGCTCACTAGACGTTGAATAGAAAGCCACTGTTGGGAGGCAAAATAGGCTGCTTTAGGGAGTATTGTGTCGTAACAGTAGTAGGCTGTGGGCAACGGTTACGTGGGACTGAGTCAGAAAGATGGGTGCTTCGAACATGTCTGAGTTCCTCAGCGGACAGCTCCAGAGCAGCGGGTCGTTGCTTTTGCTGCTTTCAGTGCTACTTCACCTAATCACGACCAAGATAACCCACTAATTCAGCTAATACAATATCTATTATAATCATAATTATAATTAAAGATATATAAGTAAAGATGATTACGACGATGGCCATAACAGCGATGTTCATCTGGAAATCAGAAATATCTTTATCCAATCATCCGAATGACCCGTTGACGCTCTGAGTAATTTGGCTGGGTGCACGGATTGTTAGCAGCACTGCCGATACTCGATTTAACAGAAACGACAACAAGAAATGATATATGGAGATAATTTTTTTATTCTGTCGCGTCCATCGCCCCCCGTGCTCTCTTAATCAGAACCACCTATCCTACGGCGGAGATTATTCCCGAACCTCCATTAACATAAAGATCAGCACTATCTTAGAGAAAGATATGTAAATAAATAAGCTCAGTATTTCATGATGCATCAGATTTACATACGCAAGTGTACGCACTGGCTTATCTAGCTTCCCTCTAACAGGGATACATTGCAGACGAAGGACGCGGTCAAAAAAAGTGTAGCAAAAAATCCAAACCTGTATTTTCAAAGACTTGTTGTAATCTCACTGACCATCAGTAGTTTACCTGAACTGAAAACCAACACACGTGGCAACAGTGTGTAAGATTATTCTATTCCACTAGAACGGGCACCCATTTTACGGTAACAACAACAGCAGGCGAAAAATATCTGCTTACAGCTTCACTGTTTACTTTTCAAAACGTGCGTTTTGATACGGTTCCGCTACCGGCCCACCCAGGGTCTCGCTGCCCGTGTGCATCATTATCTAGATTATCATTACTTTCGTATTATACTTCGTATTAGCAGCTTCGAAGCTGAATAGGAGTGAGGAATGATTGCGGCCGGGTCAGCGCGCGCGCGCGCGCGCGATGTCTACTGACAATAGCGATAGACAGGGAAAATTGGCGGGAGAAAAGGCGAATAGAAGCGCTAGCTTATAAAAGCCGGGCTAAAGAATCTATAAAGAGGAGCTCTCCTTCGTTTCCAGTTTGCACGTTTGTGGCACGAGTGAGAGACAGAAAGGTACCAAAGGGAGGAAGATACGTGATGCTGTCTCTTAGTGTGTGTTGTACTGATGGGCAAGCGTCAACGCACGCCCATTTCGAGACAAAGGTAATCCCTGTATTCTCAAACAATGCTAGTTACAATCAAGACGTGTTCGTAACAGTAGCCTCCACGCTACCGGCGGCGGCGACGCAGCGATGAAACTAAATAGTTCCCGTATTATTATTAACGTCACTACGATCATACTCGTCGCCTTCGACATCTTTTCAGTTGTTTTTTGAGTTCGAGACACACACATACATACCGCCACAGGGACGAATGGTCTACGACAAATGTTTTCTGTACTACGTCGAAAGGATGCTCTATAGGCGACAACAACAACATCATCATATCGTTCATCAGTCGTTTACCCTGACCTGTCTGGTAATCTTCTGAATGTAAGGGTCACTAGCTAATTAGACTCAGCGACCTTATCGGGTGGGTAACCATGGGACACCAAATGCGTCGAGCTTGTTTTGCGCGCTCAGTTTCTGTACGCCTGTGTCCAATCGCTTACTCATCTAACCTCTTCACGATCTGTAGTACTCAGCCTATCATTTGTTTGTTGATGTCGCTCTTATGGTCCGATTGTCACATGGCCACATCACAGTTTTCATCCTGATGTTTATGCGAGTCGGTCCTTGAACGGATTGTTCCAGATTACGCCCTGCGATCGTGCCGGCTATTCAGGACCGCTGGTTCGTTGGTCCTGATGAGCCTGGTCGCCCGCTTATCAGCTCTGCTTGCAGTGCAGCGATCTTAGCAGTGTAATGTCGCTATTGGAAGATATAACGACGTATTTTCTATAATCAAGCTGATAGTACTAACAACAGTAGGAGACCACTGAGGTTATTTTATGCGCTAAGTATCAGCTTGCTTCTAGAATTGACTGCATTTGTTATCGGTCTTATTTCATATCAACCTACGTACTATACGAATAACGGTCGACATTATGTGTGTAGGGTACTCGTGCAGTAGATTTCCGCGCCATGGCAGAAAAAAGTAGATGCACAAGTTTCAGGGCAGCTGCAAACAAATGAATTCCGTCGTCAGGCCAAATAGTTCCACTGCCTGATTGTTTTCACTGTTCATATTAGCACCGTCGATGACATAGCATTAGTTTTACGGCCACATTACTATTACACCTTTGTATATGTCTGTATGTGAAACGAGCAGACGAAATAAAAGGAACCAAGAAAAACCATCAATGGCAGCGTCAGCCCCACCACAAGCGCCGTCCCTAGATAGGACGATCCGTTTCTTCTATGACCATAGTGCCCCCTTACAACCCCACCGCCCGCCCCGCTCATTCTGCGGCTGTTCGAACGCTCCAGCCGAGCAGCGGCAGTCGGAGTAGCAACCGCAGCGGGTTCGAGCTACCGCTATTAGCAACAACAAGCATTTTGAAGAAGCACTTTCAGTCGCATTTCTTCTTTCGTTTCCTTTGCCCTTCCTTTCCCGCTCTCCACTGCTAACGTCAGAGTCTCTCGACACCGACGAAGTGGGGTATCGAAAAAAAAAAGGCAATCACCAGTTGGCAAAAGAAAACATAACAATAGAGACCCTTTGTCGTGCGTTGTTGTTTAAAGAAGCTGCCGTTTGTGTCATTGCGCGGCTGCCATTGGACAGCCTGGGTTTGTGTGACGGGCTACACGCGGCGAACCACGACAACCGTAGCCGCTGCGGGATCGCTATAGTCGGATGTAGCAGTAGCAAGTGAATGGCAGTTGCTTCAGTCAAGGTAAGGCATTATGGAAAAAAAAAAAGGTGAAGAACAATAACAGGAAAAAGAAGATGACGTGGATTACAGGGGAAGGCTCATTTCTGTGAATTTACTTCGAAGTTCATTTCAAAGCTATTCAACGCTGATTGCATGTTGATATTGTAACTAACCGTGTTGGTTGTCGTGGTGATAGAAGCAGAAAAAGCAGCAGAAGTGGCAGCGTCAACAGAAGCGATCTGACTAGTTTTGTATTCATTATAAGAGGCGGATATCCCGCTGCTGTTGCAGGTGATCAATGCAATGACAAACGACGTCAAATTCTGACGGTTAACTGTTTAAAAAGGAGCAGACATGGCAAAAGATAGAAAGCTAAAAGAATGGACACGTATTCATTACGGAACTGTCATGAGTTCGTGAAAGAGAATCAGCGGCATAATTTGGAAAAATAGCAGACCCTTAGTTTTTTAATGGTACAATGGCAGAGACTTGTTGTGTCCCGGCCTTCATATTGAAAACGTTGGCATCTATAACATTGATATGTGCGCAAACCAATCTTACGGAGGTGAAAGGCAGCTTCAAAGCACTTCTCGACCTTATGAAGACCGAGAACAAAATCATTTATATCTCAGTTACGTGCCCGCCGCAAGAATGATCACTGCACTTTCAGGCTGAAAAAAGCTTTCTAAACAGAGCACCACAAAGAAAAAAAATTGTCCTAGCGGATACCTGTGGACTAGATCCCAAATGTGTCTATGCCTCTCGCAGGGCTACCGTTCGCCCCTCCGTTCCTTACAGCTGTCTTCTATTGTCGTTGTTTTTTTACCGATTGCGTTTACGTATTATTGTAGGCATATTTCTGCTCTAGCTAACGTTCTGTTTTCCTCTAAATGATGTTATTCTTCCTAGCGCCAAGCTTGAGCTCTAGGTATGGTATAGCTTATCTGTGGTTCTCTAATGAAATCAGACGAAGTGGCAACGCTAGCAGAAAAAAGTGCTGCTCTTTCTCGTTCGCTCGAGCTAACCGGCTCGTCCTACGACTCCGGACAGCAACGGCCTGAGAATACGAACAAGTCGGGTGGTTCAACGAAACAATGATATGGCGCCAGCGATAGGTCTAACTTGCTTATTTGCTCGCGTCGGGCAAAACTCGTGGCGAGTATTTCCGTGTTCGTGTTGCAGGTGCGCGAATCTAAAGCGTATCTTGCGCCAACCATTGCTGTTTCTGCAGTCGAGCTTTGAAACTGTATATAGGCAGGAAGAGATTCGATAGAAAGCCATTGTACGTAGGCAGAGAGATAGAGAGAAAGCAAAACGAGACAGCGTAGACAACGTGAGCGTAGAAGATGTAACCAGAAGAGGGAACGCATGCACCCTCTAGACCGCCTTATCTTTCTCACGTTATTTTGAAACCACTTTAGAAATCAGAGCAGCGTGGAAAGCTGCCGTTAACGTCCTGCCTGAACGTTTGGTGTCATTCGTACGGTGTGCGTTTTTCATCTTTTAATTTGTTATTTTGATAAACATCGAATGCTGCGACTACCACCATATAATAATATCTCTGTTTTTGCGTGGTCTCACTGTTTTGCGACATCAACTTACAGTCCCAGGATCCTCAAAACAAGGACTGAGTCTCCCTCAGTACTAGTTAGGGTGCAGGAAGAGATTCCCGCTTGGTAGGATACATGTTTTGGGAAGAATGTACTAACGCGGAACAGTTGGGATATATATAATAATCGAGGCATCGGCTATATGAAACTGTCTAGCTATTAATATTACCATAAGAACGTTGCGCCTGTAAACTAAGCTTAGTTTGTCGCTTCGTTTTCTCCTGTCCTTCCGTTCTAATTATACTGCATCAATGGTTTCCTGATAATTCGTCCCTTGTCTTAGGTGGACGTGCGGTGAACACTTACTCATTTTGACGATTCATTATAATGATGAACTAACATCTGTATGGGCAGATGCAGAATGACAGTATGTGTATGTTAAAAGTATAGACTAGGATTAGGCTACAGCAAGTACGGTAGAGTATATCCAAAAAATGTGACTTCACTGAATTGGGTTTCGCTTAATTCAGCGATCGGCTTAGTCCCGCAGAATAGAAACAGGACATTGTTATTTGCTTTCCATACAGCAAAGATCAGTTGAAATAGTACGAGCCGGAAGAGTGATCCGATCACTGCTATTGGTGGCGCGCTACTAGGAAATTCAGTCATCAACTAAAATGGATATTCTGCACCCGCCACCACCGCCGCCGCCGCCGCCGCCGGCGGCGGCGCCGTCGCTCTAGCTTCAACTGTCTGTATTGGAAGCGGTACCACTGCTTATATAGTGGTTCTATAGCACACCGCTATAGTCCGCTGTGGTGCCACACCGTTGGTCTAGGATCGTAGGTAAATAGAGTGAGTTCATTCTCGGCTTTCCTCCTCATTGTTTCTCGTCGGTGATCTTTTCTTTCTTGGGAAGCTGAGGCGTCTGGGCGTCTTGTAAAGCATCTCTAGTTAAAAGTGGCTCTTATTACTAATGCTGATCATTACCAGAACAAATGAATATTCCTGCTGCGATTATCGATAGGCTTGCCTGAGTGGCAAGGCTACGTTCCATACTTTAAGCCCCATTGTTGTTAGTGGCAATAGCAGCGGTGACACTGGCTGTCGTTCGTGTCAGTCGGCCGACGCAACGTACTTTCGTTTCGCCGTGGCTCACCCTCAATAGTATCAGAGGACATCTGTTCTCAGCAATGTATTAATACAATTCTGTACAGTGAAGCAGTGGGAATTAGAGTTCAGTTATACGTGTTTATGTGACTCAGCTAGGCAAAAACGACAAACAGGTGCAAAAAGAATCAATAAGAAAAGCTGTAGTTAACGACTGAAGTCTTGACGCGCACCCTAAATTAATGAACCATATGTTAGTCGCGTACGAACGGAGATGTATGCATGCGTGTACCAACTTCTGGATATTTGCAAAGCGCGCTTCCTTGCACACAAACATGTTCGCCGCTCCTGATAACTTGCTTGGTTAAGCATTTGATGAACTTAGCGATAACATATCGTAAGTTAAGTTGCTATGTTGGCGAGAAGGCGGCCAACGGTATTAAACAAAGTTAGCCTAAAACTCTACTCAGGCTGATATTTTCCTGTCTAAAGACGACCTGTGATGATGTTGACACGTTTTACGACACAGAAGCCCATTCCCCCCGGATAGAATACAACTGCGCATGCTGGGAGGGTGATCAGTGTGTAGCAGCCTTCAAAGCGGACCCACTTCTTCCAATATTACTAGCGTATGGAAACTATAAGCTCTACTCACGGGGGTGCAACTAGCAGATTATGTGTTGCAACGACTAAGACTGTTTTTTTTCATTTTCCCATATATTTGTGTATATATGAGTACGGCATAGTACGTAATATCATATCATAACTATGGCCCGTACCTATAATGCAGGACATTTCTGTATCAGGATGAGGTGTTGCTCGAATCAATAGAATTTGGTATCAATGCATAGATACTACAACTGGCAGCAGTGCGACAAAAGCAAGTTGTGGAAGCCTAATCAATACGTAGATGAACAAAGTAGTCGGCTAAAAAAATTCCAGTGGCATCTTCAACTGTGTAAGCTATCATTTATTCGCTCGGATATTGCAAAAAACGTTGAAATACTACCCATCAGCGAACGTGGTCACAACATTCTAGGAAATATATATAGCGAGGGCAGAAAACAAATGGCTGAATAGCAGCCTACGTTTTTTCTGGATTAATTGTTTTATTGGCTGCGACCGTTCGTGCTACATAACACGCAAACTGCACGTGTTTCTAGCAAGCTGGTGACGCAAAATGTTATGGACACGGGGAAAGGGATGGCCGAAACTCAATTTACGGGTTTCCCCGTCTATTCGCCCTGTCTTTCCGATGTATGTTGATTGTGTTTCTATCGACGCCCTGGCAGCGCTCATTGAATCCTACTGCTCTTGTAATTGCTAAAAAAGAAAATTTGCTTCTGTTCAGTAAGGTGGTTTTTTGGGCGGGGTTCAATTTAATCGGCAATACGTTCACGTGCTAGTTTATAAACTGTTTTATGCAAAACTGATATATAGTACAAGTATAGGGTCTAGTATAGCGTATTGCTGCGCATAACCGAACCATTTTCTACTTATCTAAAAATAATCAGTATCATTACGCATGTTGATGACTTCAGGAGCGGTAGTAACGATTTCCAGCGGCGGCCATATTTCTCTCACACCGATATTGGAAACATTTCTACAAACGAAACAATAGAAAAGTTTTTTTAAAGGTAAATATTTACCGAACGCATCAAGTCGACAATCATAAAGTAGCACGTAGCCGTTTTAATCGTACTGTACCCCAACGCATCGCACGGAACAGGGCTAAACGCCATTTTCCTAGCAGAAACTGAAAGAAAAAGCAACGTTTCCAAATGCAAACCGCGACAATGTCTTCTTTCACAAATAGCCCCAGAACTTGGAATTCACCGAGACGACAATAGACTTCAGCGTCTGTATCATTTCACGGAAACACAGTCGTCTTACCACATATACAGCATAAAAATCACAACAAAAAGGTAGATATATACATTTTGCTATTGGGGATGGCAGTGGCAAGCGACGAGTGGAATCATCTGTGTGTACGCTGTTATGCTGACTAAAAAAATCCGATTTTTTTAAAAGGTCACGCCAAGCATCTATCCAGACATTATTTTTTTACTAAAATACAGCATCAGTCTCTTCTACGCTCTTCGTCAGCTGTTAGCCGCTGAGACACACAGCCACGGCACAGATGGTCATGCAAAGACTGCCTGTTTGCTTGTATTTTCTCGCGTGGCGTGAATTTGACCGGTCATCTTCTAGTCGACGATAAAAACCAGCGCAAAATGCTTGCGTCGCCGATATTTCTGTGATAAGATTCTTTCAAGTCATGCAACAAGTACTGCAGCCGCAGTTGTAATTACATTACTCCTACTACATTCTTTGGTATTTGTTTTCAACCGCAGTGACAGTCTCAGTATAAGCTTCCGAAAAGTATTAGCTTTTCGTATGCTCGGTTTTTTTTGATTTCTCCCGAGGTGGTCTCATTCTCACCCTCCTCTCGTACCCATTGAATACTAAGTAAGAAAAAATAGTATCTAAGCATTTGATTAGGTAGTAGATAGCCGATTGTCTAAGTAAAGACGAATGGCCTTTCTTGCGTTTGCCGTTCAATGGAAATCGGGTCGGTCGCCGAATTTGTGGCCATGTTTGTGTGCGAGCGCTTCTGGCCCGTTTATCTGTGTTGAGGCGCGTGTCCTATTGACGACGATCATACAGAATAACGAAACAACAAGATCGAGAAGAACACCTTAGGAGCAGTGAACGTATCGCAGCAGTAAAGCGCTGACGGCGGCGACTGACAGCAACTAAGCGCGCTATCTTGATCCCGTTAACGTGTCAAATAGAAAGTTGTTTCGTTACTTGATCATGTCTAGGCGGAAAAATCGTCTCCCTTGGATTTCTTCGTTGCCTAGCAACCTCTGGGCGTTAACTTCGACTCGAGCAGAATAAGATGCTTGGTAATGTTGCCCTTGCTGTAGTAGCTTCTATTGTTGCTGGTGATGATGTCCTGATGCTGGTGCTGCCACCATTAATTCTAACGGTGCTTAGCTATACAATATCTTTCCCAGGCTGTAGGCCGTTCGAGACTTTTCAATGGGCAGGGGCAGCGCTTACGCTCAACGAAGAGGACTGCCAATTTGTAAACGTCGTTATCAATCTTGAGTTGCATTCAGTCTACTATACATTGTTTACTGCACATCTGTTCGTTCGCCGGTTGACGTTCGCTGTTAGCTAGTTCTGGCAAATTTTACGATCAGAATTAGATCATCAAAGCTACCCGCAGCTTTGCAGAATGATCTACATTTAAGATCAGCAATTTTCATATTTGGTAGGCACAAATGTGGCTAGGCAAGCAGGTTGCAGCTGAGTGAAGGGCTTTTTTTCATTTTTACCAGTACGATTACGTGGTTCTTCGGATAGATAAGCTGAAATCAGGTGGCTAAATCTGTGTCATATATTAATATGATAACCATTCGGACCATTAGTGCCGTCTGAGAATCAGCCAGCAGTTCTACTACTCTCTGTCCATTTCTTGAACTTTGAATTCGAATACCATGGCAATGATACATAATTATAATAATAATAG
>NW_019214834.1:0-50986 GCF_002532875.2 Varroa jacobsoni
ATAATTCTACTAATAACTCAGTGCACTGTTGCTGACTGTTTGATTAGCTTTTATCAACTGTTTTTCATTACCCAGGTATTATGATGTTATTGTGTTTGTAAAAAAGGCTCCGTGGACTAGAAATTTGCCGAGCCTCGTGATCGACTTACTTAAAAACACCTGAATCTATAAATACTCTAAGAAACAAAACATTTCATAAATGTTTTGTTTCTTGCAACTGCACACGTCCCTCCAAAGAGTTAAGTCTTAAGGATCTGCTCTGAAACTCACTTCCTGACATCTTCATAATGCTGTCTTTCTTTCCTCTCTAAATCATCAACGAAAATCAAATACTCTCTGGTATGTGTGGCGCAAAGGGGCGAATTCCCCAAACGTACAGGCCCTTCCTCAACAAACAAATGCTTTTCGCTTGTCTCAGCTTTTGCCGAGTTCGAAGTTCTTTCAGTTGTTGCCTGCTTTTCTGACTTTTCCTGCAGTTCCTGTTTTTCAGGCTCAGCAGGTGGGGCCTCTCCGGTCACTTGCGGTGAAGATGGTACCTCATCTTTTTTTTCTGCTTGATGACTCTTAGATTCCGCATCCGTTATCGGAATTTGACGTATTTTAATTTTTTTACTTCTTCCCCGTCCTCTTTTGGGAAGCTTGCGACGTTTATTTTGTTTTTTCGCATCTTTAACAGGTGTCGCTCCCATAACGCTACGTTGTTGTTAGCGAATAGACCGATTTGATACCGTTTACTGCATTAGCCCAAATTTTTTGCAAGATGACCACAGAGTTCATCCTTGTAAATGACAATTGAGTATACGCCACATCACTTGGGTAAAATCGCCCTCGCGAGCTTTGGCTACATGGGGAGACTTAATTCTATCTTAGTTTTCCTCCATAGACACCTGTTCCTGAAGAAATCGTGTTAATTCAACAACCGTTGAAATAAGTCGAACCAAGTCAAGGAATAAGGTTTATAGATCAACGTAAGGTAATGCTTGCCAGTTGATCAATAACCTTGCTTAGCAAGCCCTTAGAAACTTGAGCGTAAAAATGGGGAAGCTACGGAGCTAAACGCTAAATCACATCGATATTCTGCTAACTCGCCAAAAAGTACTGAGTACGTATAGATCAATGGCAAGAAGAGCCTTTCATTCCTATAAGCCATTTGCAAAAGCGAGTTTTTTTGCGTCTCGGAAATGCCAACGATGCCGCCGTTCGTGCTCTACGGAAAATGATACCAAGAGTGAAATTTATAGCAAAAAACACCACCTGTAATAACACAATATTGCTCTATAAAACAGTTTTTATCATATGGCTGCATTTTGTTTTAGTCAGAAACTATTGACTTACTGATAATAACGACATCGCTAGCTACGGTAATCGTATCCAGCTGGTGCCCGAAGCACAAAAAGATGAGTTTTCTACCGCTCGCTTCCGGGAAACGCGTTCCCAGCCCTTGTGCTTCTGCGGGATCTCAGTCTCCGCCAAACGTACCGCCACCGTCTCCTGATATGGCGCGACCGACCCCACAATTTCTTCGTGGAGGTGATGGATCGCCTGGAAATGCCGGATTACAGAGGACGGTGGAGGTTGTCCACGACGAGGCTTGGGAGGGACCTCCAACAGCGCAGAGTGCTGCGGGCGCAGGTGACGCGAAACCGGTTCTTCGTGGCAACGAATTGAAGGGGGTACTGCGAATCCAGGATGATGAACATCATTGTGACTGGGCTGAGCGACGTATCAGGTTGGCGACTGCTACTGTCACGTAGCACAGGGGACAATTGGGCATACCTTCAATTTTTTCCTTTCTGTTCTCTTTACTTATGTTATCTCTGTTGTTCAGCCACCAACCGGTGGCACGCAACGGTTGCACTGGAAGTGATTTCGTAGTTTTGCTTGTAACAGAACTACCGGGAGTCGTGCGGCCTTGCTACGTCTCTAGCCCTAGGCTTATAAACTTCTGTGTAAAATCATATTTCTTTTGATTTTTAGATCGCTGTCAATGTCAATCTTAGGTTTGCTGTTCGTCCTCATCGCACAAGGTACAATTTTGGCTATCGTTGTCGACAAGGTGTACAATCCAACGATGGCAACAACCGCGATTCAATTCAAATCCGACAATTAAGTTCCGAAAAACTTCTTATTTCTGCAAACAGACAGGGTTCTATTAACGCCATAGAAAGCTGTACATAAATGTTCCTTCGGTTCGGTTATAACGGTTGAATAAAGTTGGGCGATAACCGAAACTCTTTGATCCTTTCTAACATAATTGTTAATAATACTAGCAAGTATACAGGAATATGAAGTCAGTGAAATTGCTAGTGTGATTACTAAGTAGTAGAGCACCGTTACGATGAAGGTATAACGTATGTAACGTTTCGATTTTAACATAAATGTTGAATCGATAAGGACAACTAAAATACCGCAAAAGTGTATGATCGTTCAGCAGTTTTCGACATTGGTGAAGTACGTTTAGCTTGTCCAGCGAACACGCAAACGCCATATGCATATACGTTGGCACGACTCTGATTGATATATTGCACACGCCTGAGGCCTCCAGTGTGAGGTAAACAAATGCAACTTCACTACAACCATCTATAGTATCTGTGTTATGCAAATCAATGGAATTGAAATTGCGCACAAAGTCAATTGTGCGTGGAAAACAATAGGACAGACAACCTGTTATTGGCAGCCTATGTTTTTATGCTATTCTTCGTATGTTCAAACGGGCAACCGTTAATGCACGAGCAGATCGGAAACATTAGCAACTGTTCTGAAACAAGATCAGACCTTAAATGTGTATAAGACACTGCGGTGAGCCATTTTAGGCTCTTAATGTATGAGTAAATGGCGCACAGGACGTGTTTACGCGTCGCGTTTTTTACGGTAGCGTAACTGTTTCGATTCGAAAAGGTTATTTTCATTGAACGTACGTATGCTGACAAGCACGGTTCGTAAAATGACAATGGACGCTAATGAACAGTTGGGCGACACCGATTATGGGCGCTTGTTCTGCTTTGAATCAGCTCTAACCATGTAGGCTGAAACTTAGACTTAGACGGCCGTCATTGGTGTCACGAACTGGTGCAAACTACTGCACGTATCGTGATACATTGACGTTGGAAGTTGAATTGGAAGGTGGATTTATTGCCACGGACGAACGCATTTAACCGTGACTGTTCCTTAGTATGAAAGTCGTGTCCGGACAGTCGTGATAATGGCTGGAAGGAACCTGTTTAAGACCCGAATTCTAGTATCGTTTGTTTATGGAGATATAAACTACAGAGTGAAGATTGTTCCGTTGACAGACATTGTACGATGAAATTGTGGTTCCTTTTTAAAGTTTTTATAAAGAGAAATGACAAAGTACTACTATCCGGCAAAAATTTAGTAAAAACTTCTTGATTTAAGGTTTAGAGAAATGACTTTTGGATGTACCGGAAATAAAGCGTGCAGCTTCTGTTTTATCCATACGTGTTCCAGCGCTCTCGTAGACATTCGTGTTCCTGTTTACAAATTTTCTATTTATCATAGTAGAATATGCTTGCAGTTGTACTTTTTAGAACGTTCTAATTCCTGTAATCACACGCGCTTACAATGGGAAAAGGGGCGGAATGAGGCAAACGTTGGAAGTGGGAAGTGAGTTGAACGTGGAACCTTCGACGGAAGGCATCCGCACTTGTCGAGGGTTTTTGGCCAACAACGTAATATTAGCATTAGATAGACTTCTGTTTTATAGCCAACCTGGTTGCTTGACACGCTACTAAACGTTTTTTAATCGTATCTATCTGTAAAATCAGATTGCTTAAAGGGTGTTCTTTTGTAATTTCAAACGTCCTTATTTGCAAATTTATCATCAACGGAATAAATGTTTAAATGTTCTACCGCATTTATTTGATAAAAATTGCTACTTAAATAAAACTCGCTCGCTTAGATATTAAGCTTATATGAGACTTGTGTTCAAAGAGGTCGAATCAATAGCAGTCGATGGTAACGTCCTCGCATCGTTGGTTTTTACAGCATGGTACAATTTCGGAGAAATCGTTCGTTCTTCTTCGTCATACTTTACGACACCACGCCCATTTTTCTAATCATTCTCGTGCAGTCATCACCGAAGACGTATTGGAAAATCAGCTAAACATCTTAATTTAGAAAAGTTTTAGAGCAAATACTGTACATCCATAAGAAATAACCTTGATTGAAGAAGCACCTACTATTCTGGATTCATCCCAAATGTGCTGCAAGGCGACAGAGCAGATTCGTCACGACATCTTTTTCCATCATGGAAGTGATTTCGCTTTTAACTTGCTCTCTGAAGTTTGCCTTAAGAAGCCATTCTAAACAGTCTGTCAACTGAGAGGTTTTCATCTGCCTACCAAACGAAACCCGAAGTCGATGCGGGCAGATGATGCATATACAGATTTTTTTTTACTTTGCTTGATCAATTAGCATCTACACAGTAAGTAATGTTTCCAATAGGCATACGTGGATCTTCCAAACAGTTCTGAATGTGACTAAAAATTCTGGATTTCTGTTAGCAAAGATAGTGTGAAGTCGACCAAGCTCTCATGAGGGTCAATCCGATGTGAGCTGTACAGTGTACGGCAGAGCCTGTACGCTTAAGTGGATTACAAACGAAGAACTAATGTGCTATAGATGTATCGGGAAAACCGTACTGCATTTTCATATAACTTACGTTTTGAAACGGAAGTTGATTTATGATATGACGTCTGCTGCGGATCTACTGATCCTAGAATTTGCAAACAGTGTATCTTGCTTTGGTATTACGTATACGACGCCTGCCTTCACTCAACCATCGCATGGTCTTCTTGAAGAGTTCAGTTATGTTACACATAAGTTATTGTCATGTATTCTGAGTTAAGTTAAACTCATGGTAAGTAGGACTCTTTTCCAGAGTATCATAATTTTCGAATTCAGAATTCTTAGCCACGGAGCGAATGATGCCTTCGACAAGGATTTGACAGGGAAGCCAGGTCTCACGCTTGCTATCGAAGTCTTTCTCCCCTTATCCATGAATATACCCTAGTATTACATAGTCCGCTTAAAAAAGGGGCGCACCTTTTATTTTAACGGCCACCATTTGCGCACTGCGTCTCGGCAAAGAACGTCTATCTCATTAACTATATATATATATATACACATATATATATATATTACTTAGTACAACCTTATTAATGGACAATTATGATAGAAATTCTTCTGTGAATATTGATGTAGTATGGCAGAAGCAAAGATTCCGTTAAAAATCAATGATGTTAAATTGAAAAGCGTAGATTAATTCACCCTAGAGCTTATATGTATATATATGCGTATGATCGCCTATGGTGGCATTTGCACTAGCTATTTATAATAGCCATAGTCAGACACTTCAACAGCGAATCCATGGTTTGTTAACAGCTTCTCTAGAGACAACACTACGGGAAGTCATAACGTGCTCGTACGCGGCCTTATAACCGCGCAACTTTTCATACGTCCTTGTTTTTCGTAACAGTTTGTCCGTCTCCATTCATCAGTCGATTAAGCGAATATCCCTTGCGGAAGAAGAACTATTGGCTTTTGTGTTTAGCATTGTCTAAACGACGCCAAGGCGAGAAAGTCGAGAGGTAGTCCAGATTGAGGGTAGCCCAAGGAACACCTTTTATATGTAAAAAAAAAATACATACTGGCATATACAGGTTATAGAGATACTACTTACATTTGGAGAAACGTCAAATTACATTCATCGGCGTTTTATATATCAAGTACCGGCCTTCCTGTGCAATGGTCAGCACACTTTTCATGATTTATACCAAGCTTAAGCGTTGATATTTATAACGCATGGTCTTTTCGAAATCACTATGCTTAAATTTGAGGTGAACGACGGTAAACTATATAATAAATTAGGGTTACATTTTGATGTTTGCCTTTTAACCGATCTTCACTAATCCTTAGAAGAGATAATTATTGAAGATGCATAAATATTATGAAATGAAGCAATAATTAAAATTCTGAAGATGGAGTAGTCAAAAATAAATACGCGCGACAAAGTTTTTAAAGGAGTCAGTTGACGGGATACCTTGTTAATTTACTGAGTTTATGTTGGCAGCACAGGTCTGCATCGTCGTTTTCAACGCGTAGTACGTCCTCCATGGGAATACTATCTAATGGACTTTAAGCGTTGTATTGCAATATAATTAGTGCTGTTAATTTCACATAGAACGCACACATAAAGTAAGAGGCTCGTCTTAAGGGCATTGTCAAATGTTCAGGATGAAACCTGCTATAATAGGTTACCGTTGCTGAGCCCGTCCCTTGTGATGCAAAATTTTCAGGTAAAACACCCAGTATTTTAAACGATATTTTATTGAAGATCAAAATAAACACAAAAATTTAAACTTGAGCTACCTCTTATTTACCCATAATTTTTTGCGATTTGTCGTGTTATCTGTTCGGACACACCTGCATAGTCGATTTGTATACGCGTCCCGAGTATTCTATTTAAGAAAACCCACACTTATCTCTGGTTATATGCATACATATGTATATGGGCTTTATTTATGCGTATTGCATAGAGATATCACTGATTCTCTTTTTGTTTCTAGTTTAGTTGATTTTTTAGCGCTGTTCTTCAACGCCTGTATCCCATACCTAAATCTGTATATTTACATATAAATACAACACAACGTGTTTATATGTTTATACGCTGAAGCGTACATAAATACATTTACACTTAATTGAACGGCAACTTCAACTTGGAGTTTCGATAGCGGAATCAATGTTAGTTATGTCGGTTTGTTATTTTGCCTCATTATAGAGCGTTTTATAAAATATCTTTCTTTTATTGTTTTTTTTCCCACAAACGCGAAAAAATTGTCCACAAAGCTTTTACCCCTTCAAAAATGTACATTTATTCAATAAAAAAATCACAGACTTAAACAATCACATTTTCGTCATGAAAAAATGCTGTCGTTATTAATACATTTGTATTCGTGTTACTAACTAAACAGGTTAGACATGCTAGGTAAAGGTAACATTGCGCGTATCTTCAAAAAGCACAGTTTATCATACTATTATATAAATGATATTCTCTATAGATCGTCTTAATATACCTCGCAACTATTTATAGATATTTCTATGTATGCAGAGTCATCCTCTTTTTTTTTTCTTTCTCATTTTTCGAATATTTTGCAAGGTAAATGTTTAGACAACAAATTGACACCTCATTTATATAAAATAGTTGTTAATAAACACAATGTTCAGTCTAAGCTGCACCACTGTTGATTCCGTATTTGCCAATCTGGATAGCCTGTATTAAATTAAAAATGCGATGCGTGAAAATATTGCGGCTCTAATATCGGCATGAACACGTACGAAGTTAGAAGTTCTTCTAACACTAAGCATATGACAAATTAAGTTGAGCAGCTCCTTCTAGCTATGCATTACGCAGTTTGTAACTTTTTGTACAGGGCTCTAGGTAAGTGATGTCCTAAGATCAGGCTGAATACTGTTTACATTCCGATGTTATGAATAAATTAGTATGGACGCAGACAACGCGTATCACACAGGACAGATACAGGCTGTGAATCATTTCTGAGATATTCGTGTGACCATTGTTTCATTCGTTATAGCGCGAAGTTCGCTCTGTACCTCTGTACAGAGTCAAACGTTAGCTGCATAGTCTGCTTTTGGTTGCCCCGGGCTTACTGTACGTAGGAACGGGTGAATCAAACTAAATTTGCCGACACGCTTATACGTATTTACGTTGCCGATGTCACAGAAATACTAGGTGTATCGATAAGTAATGATAATAACTAAATGATGATATTCAAGCTGAATAAGAACATTTATTATTCAGTTTGCACCAACTATTTGTTTTCTTTGCACGTACATACATGTCAAGTATGAGTCATTTTTTTTAACCCTTATTAAACCCTTAAGGGTCTAACCCTTAGACCCCCGCAGACACAGGGGTGTAATGTCACGTCAACTCGGCTATTTCCTTTATATTGCATGACAATTTTACAAGGGGGCAACAATCATACTTAGCCAGAAGAGAACGCTACTCACCCTTCTATTGGCCATTTCTTTTGACCACAATAGTTATTATTATTCAAAATATCCTAGATAATCGAATAAAAATGTAGACACCTGTTTGTACGTATTTTTTTGTATTATCCTTGAGAATGGTACGTCAGTATCTGACTATTGTGTATCGCCCTGGTTGTGTGTAGGCATGTATTTTTGAAAGCTTTAACACTTGGCATCAGGTCGGAGCCCTTCCATCCTCTTGTGCCCTGTTTTTTGATGCAATGTATTATAATACGACCTATTGATCGGCAATTCTACGGTAAAGCAGGCTTCCCGGCACCTGCCTGGCAGCCCATTTTACCACGATGACGTAGTAGCCTGCGAGTCGCACCTTGAAGTGAACCCGCAACAGGCCTCGATCGATTAAGATCACGCGGGTCTTAAGCGCCGCCTCTCTACGCGGGCCCTGAATGGTAACAGAAAGGAAACCCTCCCCAGCGTGGAGGGTCCGCACCTAGAAAACAGGGCCCGCCGAGTGTGACCACAATATAGTGCATTACCAGTGGCAATACACCGATGCGGTGACACCCGCATTTCATCATCGTTAAATCGTGACCGAGTTTGAGACTTTCCCGTACGGGAAATTAACCCACTCGATGCTGAACTAGTTGGGATAGCGTCTGCGCCTAAAAATGTCTTCGCCGTAGACATCCCATAGAAAGGCATAGACGCTTTTGATATGAGGGTCTCCAAAGGAAATTTCAATTGGAGCAAGTTTTACATACAAGCTCGTGTACGCAGTGACGCTGTTGAACCCGTCACAATGTCGCTGTCAACTGATGACAAATCGAGGAGCTCGTCATTGGTAAATACTGTGTCGAATTGCACCACCGTCCGTGACCGGCAACTGGGCACTTGGTTTTCGCGTAAATCAGGCCCATCTAAGACGGTATAGCCATATTCATTACTTTTGCTCGTATAATAATTTTCATTATTATTATTATTATTATTATTATTATTATCCTATTGTTATTAGGCGACAAAGGTGTGAAAAAGCGCAAGGGCGGCAGGGCAGGTAATGGTAAAGGTATCTTGAAGAAGTTTCTGGTCTTCGAGATCTTCGACGATAAAGGACGCGTCTTCGAGCTCAGAAGGCGTGCCGCTGCCCGACGTGATGCTGCTTTGGCTGTGAAGCACAAATGTTGGATGATGACTAGAGGGTGGCACATTCGTGGACTGAGGGGATCCTGAAGATGGTAACAAATATAAGGCATTAATTAGGGGCATGGGTCGAATAAGGAAATCCACACATGCTAGAGTACGCGAAACACGCTGTGCTCATAATAAAACTATCCCGTACAAGACAAAACAGGCGCCACGAACGCATGGAACGGCTATTGGGAAAACTGATTTTACAGCTGATAGAACATTCACCGTATTCAGTCGAAGCTGTTGCTAGAAAACGATAGAACCATCCCATAATAATGTGATTAACTATATGGCATATTTACACATGTGGAAAAATAAATAGGATATATTTACGAAATGGAAACGTTGCAGCAGGTATTCGATTGTACGAAAACCATAACAAACAATCATCAAATATAACAAGTTATGCAGCTCAGCAGATCGATTATAATTAGACAAAACGAAAATGGGGGGCAAAGCAAAAACCGCGCTTACCTCAGCAATAAAACACGACTTTTACAAGCAGGTGAGATGTTATAGGCTGAGCGATGAGTTTACAAATGGTTTAGTGGAATCGACAAATGCAAAGGGTAATGGATACTGAGTGAGGTAGGCACTTTGGTATTTAGTTTTTTTGGAATATTTGACGATGTAACTATTCCGCATATCGTACAGCTGCCGTAATTTGCCTCACAACATTGCTGAAGTGATCGTTTTAGCGACTTTATTCCACGTCGATCAGTAGCCGTGCAGATGGTGGTAACTTTTAGTCGGTGGCATACCAAACATGGATGGGCTACTTCGAACAGGCGAGGCCAAATCGCTGCAATTCGAGGACGAACCTGAGGTCGAATTATCTGGCGAAGCCGCCGGTGAGAAGTGTGTGAACTGGAACACAATTGATTGAGGCAAAAGATCAGAGCCGAGCGTGAAGGCCAAATAAAATGTTTCCATTGTATATCGCTTAGAAATAGGCGTACCTTGGCTAGTATGTGTCCTTCAATTGACATAGAAATTACGTTTGATCGCATGCTAATTCTGTAATAAATATACGAACGTGTAAGAACCGATTTTATAGTACATATCCAACAAGGATTATCAGTTATCTTCTCACTTTATTATGTTTGTGTCAAACACTTTGACATAGTGAATTAAAACGCATGATAAAGGAGAATGCATACTTTGTTTAGCATGGAGCTGACAGCCATTTGTCGAACCTCTCCATCGATTTCGTTCATCCGGTCTTCGATTTCATCGCTCTCAGAACCAACGTGTACTTCACGCGAATCTGTGAGTTCACTTCGCGAGTCCTGATCCACTTCGCGTTGCTCGTCAAATGGGCCGTCCTGTCGTTGCTTTTGGTCGATTGATTTAGACTTCGATTCATCAGATGTCCTAACGAGGACTGTCTCGGGAGTGGAGTGCCACTCGCTTTTCAATCGCATATTTCTCCAATCCGCTTGACAGAGCACACGTCTCTCAGCCTCGCGACATCGTTCATTCAACGACTCGGTGCTCTCTTGGGCCAGACAACTGCCCGTTTTGTTACTAGTTGAGTTCGATAAGGGCACAGCCGTCGTCATGACTGCCTGCATTGTCGCCACGGAATCCATCTTTTCGACAGTGGAATCTCCCATTCCTAACTTCGAACTGTCACGATCGGCACCTTTCTGTAAATTTCAAATCCATATATATACACGTAAGCCGATGACCACATGGTCGCATATGATATTAACCACTTTGAAAGTCAAACGTTTTGTACATCCTAGTCATATTTCTCTTATTCCTATTTAGTCCAATTACTTTACGCGGACGTATGACAGACGTCAAATCGACCTTAACCACCATATCAGCATCGCATTAAAAAGCGTATATATAGATTAAGTGTGACCATCAAAATGTCCATCGCTGGTAAGTGCAAAAACCATCCATCAGTAAATTAATAGAATCACCTGTCTATTGTTCATACCTTGTCTGAAACGTATCGGCTCTCACTAACAATATCCAGCGTAATATTTTTTTTTCGAATAAGGAACCCGTGGTCATGTACAACATCCATCTTCGCATTGTTATTCACGTAGCCTTTCTTTTGCCGGACAGCACCGACTGCGTCAATTCCTTCGATTCGTTTTAACCATCGCTCGCTATTTGCCTCATCTTCGCTGAAGATGCTAGCCGACGTTTTCTGCGTCTGTGCCAACGATCCAAGCGATGGAATCACTGCCTTCGTATGACTCAAGCTGATGCTGTTGCCGTTACTACCAGATCTTCCGTCAAATCTGTTTATGATCCGATTTCTGCGGGCCTTAACGTCAGCACTATTCTCGTCGCTGATAAGACGCTGATTCACCTGGATTCTGTCGAGTGCTGCCTCGTGGGCCGCGACATCTCCTGACCGCGGTGGCATTATGAAAATGGGCGACGTGTGGGCGACTGCTGGTAAGCTGTCGTCGGCCGAAGAGTGTTCTGACCACTCGGAGATGCTGCGATCGAGTCCGGTACGTACTTTGTTAGTGTGCGGATTACGTAGCTCCCCGACGGGCCGAAGAACGAATGGCAAAGGAGCCATGGGCCGACGCTGCTGCAGTCTTTCACGGTTTTTCGGGTTCAGATTTGAAATGTCCTTAAGGGCACGGACGAGTTCCTGCTCGTTGTCCCCATGGATTACAATGTTAGAACCAAGTATTGTCCTACAATGAAGAAGCGCAGAAGACCAACGAGAGAAAGGGGCGTTTGATTAATAACTCATCCTAAATTCACCGAGAATTAGCGATACATTAATATGTATCGCTTATGCACTTTTATCGAAGCGAAACATTTGGCAATGTTTGTACTGACGCCAACAACATGATAAGCTGTTGAACATTTACATAACAGGAGATTTTTCAGTAATCATATATATATATACTGCCGTTTACGAACATCATTTACTAATCTACTAATAAGCACAGTTTTAGTTTACTCTCACCTTTTGATTACTCTTTTTGCTACTACTTTTCCGGTGACTTCTGCGTGAGGAAAGGGAATACCAACGCTGCTTTCGGAAGCCTTTTGCGATGCCATCAGATTGGTTCCACTGAACCGCCGGCCAAGTCGCTGCAGGGCGCTGATTTTCGGACGAAACAGGGTTTCGACGACCTTAGCGGTTACTTCGGCCGTATTGCAGTCGACCGAAATATCATACGGGCTTCTCAAAATGTGCTGACCCTGTGCGACGATATTGAGCGTGTGTTTGCCGCTGGTCACAGGCGTGTAAGTTACCGAAATTTTCTCGTTTGTGATCACATAGTCGATAACGATCGTCTTCGATTCTGTGCTGAGCTGTCGCTTTAATCCGGAAGGGCTCGAGTTGGTTGGGGTTGCCGGCGTAAGGGAGCCGGGATTCCGCGCTACAGATTTGTGCGTAATTAGCGCTGACCCCAACGTTCCCTCTGGACCCTGTATCTCAATTACGAACGAAAAGGCGCCCTGTCCTCTACGGAAGATGTTGAACGAAGCCTTTCGTCCTTTAACAGCAAAAATCAGGCCCATGCCTGCGAAGGAAATATGTTAAAAGACATTGGCAAAATTTTTTTAGCAAATCGTAAGGTTTTGTTAGTGAGACCTCTTCGTTTAGCATATATGTCACATTATACATCAATCACCTTGTATATCTCTAACGGCCTCATTTTACCGGTTTATCCATTTGCAAAACATCATTGGCCTGCTAACCGTGCAAATCTCATCTATTGTGCATGAGTTTATAGATATTTCGTGTTTGCCATAACTGTTCATCCTTCTTTGCTGTCTACCTTTAGCAAAAAGTTCGCCACCTTGCCCACCAAGAAACTTCTCATCTCCTGGACTTTTCACGGCGCTTCGAAGTTTTCTTTTAGCGGCGGCCATTCGAAATTGAGCCAGAAGTGCCTTTAAAGGCTTCTCGATATCTGCATTGTCGTTCGACAGCTCCTGAGCTGTTAGACACTGCAAAAGAAATGACACATTTATTGAGACCCCACCACGACAAACAGGAGGCCACTTTTATTAACTGCTTGGTTGTGTGATTAAGTTGTCATGTAACGATTAGCGTGATGGGCTTGTTGTAGTAGCGATACTGAACATGGCACTGGGACATTCGAAACGTTTCTGCTAATTAGCAATTATCTAGTGCAAGTTTTCCCAGATAGAACACAGATCTGACTGCACCCCATTCGGATCAGATTTGTTAAGTTCAAGTGGTTCCGAGGTACAGCACTCCAAATGAAAGCCGCGGCCAAATAGAGTTTTCTTTGAGAGATTCTAATGAAAACGCATCGCTAACTTCGAATAGAGAATGCCGACCGAACGATATTATGTAATGCTTATTATTAATATTTGTCTAACTAGACTCGATCGCGTTAGCCATTGAATGATATGATAGGATGCCATAACAGAGGACTCTTTATACTGCCTGTCCTATTGGCTGGCTCAAGGCAACAACTCTATCGTCGTCAAATTTAACAGCTAGAGATGTTGGTCAGATCCAACAGCATTTGACAAGGCCATTGGTGCCTTGCCTTTATAGTGAAACAGAACTTGTCGCGACGTTGTTAATCCGATATCGCGACATTGCTGATGGCTCGTTATGGCCGCTGTTGATTCGCTAATTCGGGGCCAGATCTTTACCGAAATCCCAATGACCTGATCATGATGTCGTCACAGCGAACGATAGTAGCAGATGGTGACTACAGATTGGTCATTAGCAAGATCAGAAATCGTGTCGTGATCGCATTTCTTAGCTATATGTATACATTTATATAAATGTGTACATATAGTGTACATATTGGTGGTGAACAGAGTAATAGACATTGTGTTATCAAACAGCATTTAACTGGCGAATGCAGGCTAGTGTTGTATGAGATATGGTAATATTAAAGAAGTACGAAATCGCTAGAGGTCAAATTTTCTGCCGTGCATTATAAAGTGTCAAATATAATCCTTGTCTAGTGTTGCGCAGTATAAACGTTTATCACAAATTGAGTGGATCATAAATTAACGATTAGTAGTTGTGATATTAACAGTTGAGCCTTGTTTTAGACGATTGAAGATAAGAAGTACATTTCGCAACTGCACTATTCCTGCCGTTCGCTTCAGCATAAAATTACCTATCCAGCAAAATAGCAAGAAGCTACCGGGTAAGCCATACCATTTCGATCGAAGTAAAAAAAAAAGGTATGATCCAAGGTCGCTATGTTTAGAAGCGCGAAGACGAACAGTTACTTAACAAACTTATTATGTGAAATCGCACAAACTATTACCAAGAATGGTTCAAAGCCTGCTGCCCGCCGCACGAGCTCATCTTTGACTGCTTTAGATGAAATACAGAGCAAACATCTTCCAGCTCCAACCAGAGCTTTCTACCATTTTTTTCTAACAGATTCTGATTACGATTGCTATATCAGATTATTAAGGAAACTAATTGTGGAAACTCTACCCTTAGTGCTCTATAACACAACAGTGAATGTACACGCTACGTATATTGCTAGCTGCATAGGTAAGTTATAGCCGTGACCCGTTGTGTTATGTCATGGTCAACGCGTGTTGTGCCCCTCCTGCTCCACTGGGTCTAGACGCGCCGCTCTCCATCGCGACCCACTTACCGGCCGAAGGTTGATTTTTTCGATAAGCTGTACTGCCAGCTGGGCATTGCCGAAACGGTTGTCCTCGTTAAGGAGGTCGTAACGCGGACAGGAGCCAGGCGCGATGGATTCGACGAGCGCACAAAGAAGAATTCCCGATCTCCACGAGGCTCCGAAATCGGACGCTTGCAACTTGGGGCCGACCCGCAAACGAACCCACTCGAGTAGTTTCTCATTTTTCTCCGCTGTGTTAAATGAAAGCACTGAAATTGTACGGTCACATTGGATACAGAAGGATATAAACAAGGTAAAAAATGTCCGTGTAGGAAATGGAAAAAAAATATCTACATAAAAAATTCAATTCGCTTTTAGACAAGGTTAGTTGGTTCTGCAAAATTCTTTTTCTGCAGGACAGTATGTAGATTATGAGAGATTTCCAAAAAGACCAATTACATAGCAAACACTTTTAATGGACGTACGATTTGTAAAGTAGCACTTCCAAACGAAAAGCCATTCTTGGATATCTCGCAGTGAACAGACCGAGGCCGGATGTAAACAGGCCTTAAGAAGCCACTCGAAGAACGTGCGTGTACGAGAAACAAACATGGCTCGATAATTTTCCACAACAGTTAACATATCTGAAATCAGTAGTAATAAATGATATTACAACTTATTTTTGTGTAATCATATTACAAAGAGAATAGTGCTTATATGGGAAACGCAGATATTAACCTATACACCTATATCTTTATATGTGTAATTGATATGTACAGTTTACAATTTTTCTAGTCAGTGACCTTATCGGTTGTAGTTGTTTCAAGGCTCATTGACTTAACTGCCCTCAGATGGTCCTTGGAAGGTGCTGTTACGGGTACTGTATTTGGCATTTTTCTATGAGCCTATTACTGAACGTTGTCATCTAAATTAGATTTAACACTAAAACGCAGCTAACGAATAAATGAGAACGTCTTAATGAGGTACCGCACTACATATATATATATATACCGCAGTACTTAAGTTTCACGGATGGCAATCAGTGGAATGTCAGTTTAGCTTGTTTAAATTGTCCGCGCTGTTATTTTGTTGTTTTTCCTACGGGTTGAATATATTCGATTTTGAACGTCATTTGCCTTTGAAGACCGATGCTGCACGATGATGCACGCACTGTCGATCTTTTTGCCTCGAGGTGTTCGCAATTCATGTCAGTTTCAAATAATTATTGCACGCCCTGTATGTTGTATAATGATTTCTCAGCGCATATGATGCTGCTGCAAAATCGGTTCAAAAAAATCTGAAGGAAAAATACTTCACGAACCGTTTTACTTTCGAACACAGATCACAATACACCTTAAACAACCCTTATAGCCGACGCTTGGAGGTCTCCCAGAGATTTTTTTGTAAACTGCGATCTCAAATCCGCATTTTTTTCTAATCTTTTGCACGCCGTTGCACAAAAAATCACCGCGGTTGTTTAGTTAGCACTGCAGAGAAGCACGACCAACTTCGATAGCAGTGTATGCTAAAAACGGTCTGCTCTTCGCAAACGTTACAGGCAACGTGCATTGCTCTGTGAACGTCAGTCTGATAATGTTCGCCGGTTCACAAAGCTGAGTGGTGATCAAACAGCTGGTAAGGACCCTGTAAGAAGCTATATTGTATGCTTGTATCGATGACGATAAAAGCGGCCGCGGCTCACTCCAAATAACTCAAGTGGACAAATGGGTTTCCGATCCTGAAGAAACCCAGCGAGGATGGCAGCGTTCTCTTGTCTGTAATAATATACCTGTGAGGCAACTGGCATGGATCCATATAGATAAGGGGGTATTTACCTATTAGAGAAGGCCCACTAACTGGAGTAGGGAAGCTGTTCGATAGAAAAGTCATTCCCTGGGAGATCTCTATTGTTATGCATGTAGGTGCAAGAAATAGACGAAAATCCAATGTCGTATGTGGCCTGCTTAAAATAACAACTAGTTCATGCATAAGTATTTTGTCCATTGAGGTGGCTAAGTCTTCAATCTGCAGTAGCTACACGTCACCGGTGGTGTCATAAGCAGCGATAATACTAATAGTTTGATGTAAATTATCCACGATACTTAAGGCGGACCAATGGAACGCAACGCACCGAGTTTCCTCTCTTCAGGCCCTTGTCTTTATCTAGGTACGGAGCTGCCGTCAAGAGCCGTCAAAACCAATACATCTTTAGCGCTTACAAGACAAGTAATCAAACCCGTCAGATGGACAAAGATCTTACGTAAGTGCTTCAGTAATGAAGAAAGTTTTACATGGCTATGGTAGTCCGATGCATGCTGATGAATTCCCTGAGACATATCGGACTATGCGATTACCGGCTAATCAAGATAATTCTACTCAATGCTTATCTTTGGCCACTCTTACCACGGATCGACAAATTTTTTATAGAAGAGAGATGGTATCGACGAAGTTTAATACATATATGCATTACGGTCTGTTGTCGACCATAGTTCCGTAAATGTTAGACGCATTAGACGAATAGATAAGACAAAGGTGAACATTAAGCAAGCGATATATATATTCAGCTTTGTGCGATCCGCTTGGCTGGACTGTTAGAATTAACATTTTCCTCTTCCGTTTTCAGGCACCGGAGACACCTTCATATAGGACCTTAGAAATATAGGGCCCAGCGAGACCGATTAAATAAAGAAGGGGCGGCGGGTTATGGGCTCTGTTTTGCCAATGGCATGCACCGGACAACATAATGTGACCGAATCAAGTATCCGTAGATATTAGACCGTAGTTACAATGGCTTAAGCAGGCGACTTCTGTGTGCAGCTTACCCAAACTAGCTCTGTATGCAAACACTTAACTTTTTCCATATAAGTTAATTGAGTCAGCTGTTTAGATTAAAGTAACTTGCTTGATGACTGCGTAACGATGAAACCAGCTTTAACTATATTTCCTTTGTGTTCTACGAAATAGTTTCAGTTCGCGATTCTTTCTCTTCGCATCCAGACACGATTTTTTTTAATCAAAATGAGATACTTACAGTTTCGCAGCAACGTTAATAAATCTAGTAGTAGCACCAGATCAGTATCCATACGGTGATGAAGTGTGTAAGGCTTGTTTGATTCCTCTCTCGTCTGTTTAGTGGAACAGCGTTGTCCTTAGATTTGTCAAGCGCACAAACACCGCCAGCCCGAGTCGTCATCTAATTACTGACACCAATAACGTCGACGATACTCAGAGATAACCACCATTCTCATGCATCGCTTTCGATTTACAATAAACGCACGCAATACGCACTTAAAGCTCTTCCTTATATATTCTTATGGATCCTATCAGAATCAATGGAGTTTATACGGACGGACGTCTCAAGGCAACGAAAATAATCGCTATGCAGAATACAAAATCTTTTGTCGCAAAGTGCTGATGCATTGCCCGCCCCATCTAATAGCAGCGAAATGGTTCTCCTCGCAACTTGGAGGCGTTTAGCCCATGCGGGACATGCTTGCCACCTACCAGGGGCATTCGGCAAGCTGTTGCTGTTTTTCTCACCCGACTTCTTACACGCAGTTACCCACCGATGCCATTTGCTTCGGGAACGACTGCTGTTAAGACATTCGTTGACTGGTGCGCACCCTTCATAGCGAAGTCTGATTGTAAGTTGTTTGCTCTTCCATCTTCAGAGTGAATCTTCGGCCCGGTAAGACGTGTTGGTTGGAGCAATGCTATATGGCAGTGGCGCACTGGTGGTTCCTGAGAGGAAACATAAACCGCGTTGTACAGAACTGCCTCTTATTCTGTAAGCACCGTAGCTATTACGTACGAATCGTATTGCGTGCGTGTAATGATCGAGGCTTAAAGTGGAGAGAAAGTTTTTTTGCTAGAATAGGACGTTGAATCCGTATGGGAATTAGGGAAAGGCTAAGATGCGGGTTTGCTTTTGGCTCCCATTGATCTTCTTAGCCTACAAGAGAATGATTTCGCCGTGTTTAATTAGGAACTTCAGGGACGCGCTAGTGAACACAAGCCAGGCTGCATGTCGTCATCGTCCCTTAGCCAGTAAAGTTCTATAAACAACTGATGCAACGCCATACCTTTACTAAGCACGCTAAAAAAGAATAATCAAATTTCTGAGCCTGCTGGATAAATGTTGCATGTACAAATGATTTGTTACATCACATGCTTGTACAAAGCTATTGCGTTCGCTGTTGGGTATTAAACTTTTGAGTTAGCAATGCGTTGAAAGATGGATTCGGTTTCTATGCGCTCAGAAAATAAAAATCACTTAATTTCTTATGGTTTACGAAGAAGATCCTTTTTTTGTATTAAACTATTATGTAGCTCTACTTTACGCCGTGATTTAGGCATACCTGTATGCGATCTCTTTAATGATTTTCGTCAGTCGACGTTCGGTCGTCGCTTAAGCGTTTAATAAAATTAACATGTCCGGCACTAGGGAGAACTACCGAATAAGCAGTCTGTGTTGATACGCGAAGCTTCGGCAGCTTCTACAGGTACGGGTCGATGTCACCTGGCACCATACACAAGTGTGATGAACAAACGTACATAATCGGTGGTAAATTCTTATCTGTCAACAAACGTTTTCTTTTAAGTAGCTACATATAAGTATATCTAACGATAGACATATTACCTTAGCGCTTATCCACGAGAAATATCTATCGGCCGCAGGTTGTTAATATGATAAACTTTTTTTATTCAAGCAAAATTTGTAGTGTGCGTTGTTACCGTTCGTACGGGAATCAACAACATCCCTTTGTTCGCCTATACCAAGTATGGGTCCCCGACTAAATTATTACCACAAACTCCGTCCTTACAAACGATCTTCGGATGTTCTTCTTTACCGCTCGCTGTCGGAAATAGCGACATCATCTACTTTGGCGGCTCCGAACCGATGGCAACACCGTTGACTGGTTGGTCAGGAGCTGTCAGGGCGTACCATTGACACTCATTAGTGTACATCCCAGCACCCAGCCAGATAGCAAACTCTTACCTCCACGCGGAGTGGACCTCCAGAAAGAGAAAATAGGAATCAGGACCGCCGTGATAGACATGCGAATGCGGCTGTAATATGTGCCGCTGCGATGGAAATGACGCCTATTAAAACTATTAGGAGTGCAATAGCTATTCTGTCGTAATTGATTCTTCATCATTATGATGATACGCCTATATTTGTTAATGTGTAGAACTTTTTGAGTACTACACACGTTTTAATATTTCCACATACGCACCACACGTACAGTGCAAGCAACATTCTCATTATTACTATAGTTATTGCATTCAACCGCTACAATTTTTTTGTGTTGCTACCAATTTTCGATTATGTTGAACTAGGCAAGACAGGTGTTGACAGCGATCGATACTATGACTGTGGAAGACCATAAAGTAGTGTGCTTCTGTGGACACAAATGGTAGAAAAGTTCTGTTAACTCTCCTTGTTTTTTACAGCTTTACTATAAGGCATTTGAAAAGATGACCCGTTTGTTACTAGTAATAATATAGTAATAACGCGATCGTGTTTGATTCACCCATCATAACTTACTATGTATGCGAATTTGCAACTTGCGTATGTCGTGACTAGAACTTCTGTTGGGCTGTTCAGCGTATGCACGAGACTTCCTCTTGAAGGTAGATCGACTAGCAGCTAGATAAGTTTCTTGTTGGGATATCATTCGACTGTTCCAACAGCCTTCAAATATCAACTTGTTTTTATTAAGAGAATTAAATATTATTTTCTTGGATGAGGCGCACAACTTGCCCTATCTATTTATTAATATTAAGAGTGATTTTCATGCTTTCCGATATCGTAAAAGACCGTGCATCACAGTCAGGCACAATCGACAGTTATTTTTTTTATGTCCATCTCAAGTCAAACTGAATGAGTGGAAAGCGTTCGATTTTTTTTTTTATAAGGAGGCCATACTAATTATACATACAGAAGTAACGTTTTTTTTTCTGATAACAAACGAAACGTCGTCGAGTAGGATGGGAAGATCTTTTCGTATGTTCTGTTTGGTAGGGCGTACGAGAGAGAGCCATGGTATATTTCTGGACTTAAATGGGCTTTGACAATCTGACGTGCTAGGCTGTTCCAAGGGAATCCGGTGGACTTTGAGATTGAAAACTTTTGGAGTGCTCAAGCCAGAATGATGATTTAACGGCTGCTAAGTAACTCTCCTCTATTTTTTACACATTTGTCCTAGCGCTCTGGCAACTTCTCACAACTTACTTATACACACACCCTTTTCGTTCCAATATGTAATTTCTCTATTTGTGATTTCTCAAAGTAAATCGATAGCCGGATATGGTTGTCACGAGTTGTTCTTTGTAGGATATGCAAAGCCCCATAATCACACGAACATAGATGAGAAAAATAAACGTATTACCGCCCACGTTGGATATTCCTTTACGCAATTGAGGAAATCATTGAGGTGTGGCGATATGGTCTCGCCACGCCTCATAGTCGACTAAGTACACTGCGGGTTTTCGATTGCTGTGGCGACAGTGTACGGGTCTCTTAACAATCTCGAAATAGCGGACTGCATTTAACCAACAGGCGACCCACCTGGTGCTCCATGGCTGGCGGTGGAGACTATGTCAGGTCTCATCCATGGTGCTTCCGGCGGGCCTCTTTCTTTTTTATTAAGGTCACACAAATTGCGCGCAGAATACACCTTACATATTTCCAACAAGTTTTTTTTCACTTAATTCCTACGTTTGGGATATTTAAACTATAATTCACGCTATATGTGAGGTACTAGTTTTGGATGACAGGGTGCTTAAACTCCAAGCTCTGCTTCCATGAGGCGTCTCCGCGCTTGCGGCAGTGCGCTCTTGTCCTTCGAGCTAGTGATACCCTCGCTGGTCTGCAACACTTCAATATCCAATCTTGAAATGTCTGCGCCATTCAAGCGCTATGCTCCTGCTTAAGATGTCATTGTTTAATGTCTTCATCAATCTCCGATAAATTTCCACACAACGGACGAAAATTCAACATTGATTTTCGGGACAGAAAGGTATTTCTTCTTCCTGACATATTTTTCTTGGAATGGTTTTCACTCACAAGTTCCTAGAAGACTAGAGCATTTGGGAGCTAAATTTGGTCTGCTAGTGTGGCGCGTAAGCAAAAACTTTTTTGTTAGTCCGCCAGATTTGCTTCTAACAGTCCAATAGATCTAACAGACATACTCAATGTTGTTCTAACAGGCGCACGTTTGGTAACTGCAAGCACAGAATAACAAATTTCTAAAAAAGCCGGTGGAATACTGATGGTAAAAGGCCTCTGGGCTCGAAACGCGTCCACGAGTTCTATGATTGCAGTGGCCACTAGCCTATCCGTTAATAACTGAGAGAGCAGCCTAGACCGTTTTGCAGGTGTAACAGTTTAACCGAAAGCCTAGTATAAATATCAATGAGCCTTGTTTTTTTGTCTTTGCAACCACTGCAGAGCTTTCATCAAATGGCTTGCTTGCAATTCTTGGTCACGCTTCATTTCCATTCTGGCCATTACGATGTCTTTTCTTAATTTAGCTATATGGAAAATTAGCAAGTTTGAGAGCATCACAGCATCGCATCCACCGGTGGACAATAAATCCATCACGAAGAAATGCGATGCCGCTGATATTCTAGGTCTTCTCGTTGACTTAGTTGTATTAACGTCGTCGTTTGATGGCTTGAATGTGTTCGGTATTCACCACAGAAGATTTGTCACCTGTATAAAGGTTATGAACACTCTGAACAACTTCGAAAAATTATCGTCGATAATACCCGTGCTGCTTTAGTTAATGCCAGCTTCAACGTCGTTGTCTCAGTGATCGAATCTATCGTGAGTACCACCATTACTACTCTAGCCAATTTGTTCCTGCCCTGGTATCTTGACGGAGTGACTGCTGAGGCCTCGAATCGACAATATCAGCATTCGACATCCATGCGCATTTAACTGACGTTTTCTGTTTGTCATCATCAATGGCGGCAATCCTCTTTCCGAGCCAACAAAATCCCGTTCCGGCTGCGGCCTGATGGTCCCTTGATAGCCAAAGGAAACAGCAAGTTCGAGTAATCATATGACGCTGCTAACCAGCTCCTATAAGAAAGGAAACCTTGAACCAAAAATATACTCGCAGAGGGGTAACGCAAATTGTGGTGTGTGTATATATAGATACCATGCGCAGAGATGCACTGCATGTCCTCTGACATGGAAAGACACACGTTATTATTATTAGTGAAATTATTGCTGGAGCACTTAAAGTGTGTGTCATTGTCTAATCTAACTTAAACCGTTATCATAAAGGTTGAAGTAGGCAGAAATATAATGCTCCGCTCCTGTTCCTTCGTCGGTGCCCCATTTCTTTCTTGACGAAGTTGATCCGTAAGAAAGAAAGAAAGAAGGAAAGAAAATCGTTCGTAAATTAATAATGTACATCTTTTCATTTCAGAGACGAGGGGATTTCCAACGCGGTCGCGATCTATCCTTAGAATATCTATTGTTTTTTTCCGGGATTATTGTGATTGTCCACGATTGTATGGACACATCGCTAAATATAATGTTGAGGTGTATTATAGCGAGGCAGCCGCGAAAAATAAATACGAGCTGCTCCGGTGCAAACGCTAAGTAAAACCGACGAGGTTAAATTAAGCAAACCTAGTTATGTAACAGACTAGAAGGAAAAATCACTGGCCATACTTGCTAGATATGTACTACTGTTTGTACTTATTTTTTTATAAGACCTCGCTAATTAGTCATGATCACTCTGGTTAAACAGTGGAACAGACCATGAACAATTACTTTTCAATGCACATCTGCATTTATCAGACAGACCACTTGATTTTATAGAATTAATGCGACCTAAATATCATAAGCCCATTTCCACTTTAATGAGGACAAAAACAAAATTCTAAACGCTAGCTATTCAATGGTTAACATTTTTTAGAAAATTACGTAGTACTTGTTCCGTAATAATATAATTACGCTGTCACTATATACATGATAAGGGAAGAAACAATCTACCCAATTTCCATTGTTACGAATAAATAATCGGGTATTGCACTTTATTTAGGAGAATATGTTGGGCTGCATGAGGAGATAACAATAAAAAAAAAACAACACTCAAGTAGTTATTCCCCCATAATGCCTTCAATGTTTACCCGTTTAGAGTCATACCAATACACTCGCACTTCCGTGATTCGCCGCGAGCTTTTCATTAGGTGTGGGGTGTTGCGGCGGGAAAAGCCGCGCTAAGGAAAATAGACCCTTGTTTTGCGGGCCTGGGACAATGGAGTCCCATCTTCAGAGAACGATAGCCTGGGAATAAGGGTAACAATGTTATCAGACTCTGGCAAAAGTGCATTGTAGTACAACTAGAAAGACCTCTCCTATTAAGTCGCAATGAGGTTACAACAGGCCGGAGGTGTCATTGTTAATGAACGACATGTGAGCACTGTGTTTGCATGCGAAAACGGCCAGAGAAACTCTGATAGTATCGGCTAATGAAGCTGGCAGACGGGACATGCGATGCACGAGAAAATCCTGCCTAGCATAGCTACTGTAATACCAAAGACGAAGGGCGAAAAGAGACGGAGAGAACAAGCAGATTATGGACGTATAGCTCAACTGTAAACAAATGCGAGTATACGCGTAACTAGTTTACAAAAAATAACTAGAAAGGACTCATGTACTATAAACGCTATATATGTAAAAGTATAATCGCGCCAATGAGCTATTGTCGTGTCTATAAACAGGAAGAGCAAGTTTCTCATTTAATAACATCAGTTAACAATACAAGTAGTAATAAGCTGGCATACAAAGTGTCTTCATCGAAAAAGTTAACATTGGTACATGTTTGCCAGTGGTGAAAATGACGAGCAGACGTTAAATCTGCAGCCGAAATACACAATGCGATTTTTACTAAATACGACAATATGACACGATTATTGCCCGAGATTACATGTAAATTTGCTGGGCTCTTCAAAAGAGCTACGAAAAACGCGGTCGACCATGCCTCCATAATAGGACTCAACTAATACGTATGAAAAGTAGTTCCGTAATCATTCACAAAGTTCATATAGCAATTACCTTTGATTCAGGTAATCCTACGGAACATTAAAGGGTGCATTTGACAAAAAAAACTAATACCTTAGATAGATACTTATATCAATGAATAAATAACATTGAATCGGACCAAAATCTGAATATAACGTCCGGAAAAAGATCATTCATTGTCACGCTGACCAGCCACTACAGTTATCCAACACTGCAGTCCGTATATGACTAATAGCCTGCCTTCTTTTGTCGGCCGCTACAAGAAAGACTTTTCCTGCGTCGTCTGCTAGACGCCTGTGTATATTTTGCTCCGGTTCACGACAGTGATTGCGTTAAATAAAGCAATGACGCTGGTGTTTACGGCAGCGGCTCAAGTTGTTCAAGCGAGAAAAGCGAACTGCCGGGCTATTTTCTTTTGTCGCTGTTTACCTATCACCCAGTATATTAGTTCCCATGTGAGCAAGATAATATTTACTACAACAACAAAATATCAAGCGAACGCGATTTTAGTGACGGCGTGGGTGGTGTCCTATAGTCAAGGATCGTGTCTTCGCGTTAGAGATTGACGTTCGTCAATTGGCAACAAGCGGGGTATCAAGAAATATGGTTCTGTGTCATAGTATTGTATGAAACAACACCTGCCGAAGCCATTATGCGACAATGCTTTTGCCTTATGTTGGCTTTCCTACTGTTGCTCCTATTGCTGCTAGTCGTATCTAGCAGATGTATAAACCAAAAATTTACCCTATCTCGTTCGTGGACCCGTTTGTCGGCTGTACAGAGGTACAATGCAGTGCTTCACTGACTAAGTTACGGAAAAAAAACTAAGACATCATACTTACATCGATATTTACCAGTTTAGATTAAATGTAAAATAGAATGTAGAATACATGTGTGTAGAAAAAATGTATATATATATATATATATGGAATTTACGCGTTCTCTATGTTCGTTGTACTATGTACAGTTTACAGGCATTATGAACATATAATTAAAAAAAGGGTGGATCGTAACCAAGATATGCGTTTATATTGACCTCAGTGCTTGTTTTTTATCGTTGACAGGAGAAATAAGCATTACACGCGTGCACACAGATATACGAGTAGCACTGCTGAAGTAATACTAAATAGTCTTTGCTTCGCATTCGGACCTAGCGTCAATTTTAGCTCCGAAATAAGATTTGCTTTCTCTATGAAAGATGTCCCGAAGAAAACGAACGGTCTTCAGATATTCAGCTCGAGTCAACAGATCGACATATTGTGTAACACTGCTTAGTACAGGTCCCAGAAATATATTCGGCATCTTTGATAAATGTATCGGGGCGTTCCATTCGTCTGTTTAGGACTCTTCACGTACACACCTTGTTCCTATAGCCCAGTAAAGGAATAAACTGGCACGCCATGTCACTCGCTAACAGAGGAACGGACATGATCCAAAATAGATTGCTATATACAGTATAAACTCGCACAGATAGAGTAAGGAACTTCTAAGGCGTAAGGCCCTGCATGTGAGTTGTGAGAGTTGGACACGCGCCATTTGAGGAGACTGCACTGAACGCTTCTGCCAGACTCGCCTCCAGCTGTCACATCCCATCGTATTTATGAACAGGAGTCATACACATATCGCCTATTAACGCCGGCTTACTGACCGAACGCGGTGACCAAGCATGCGTTTCAAGCCAGGTGTTTTAACTTTCTCCAACAGTCGATGTTCTCATGTGATTGTATGGAATATTTTGGCCAAAGCCAAAAAAAAGAATCTCTCCATAGCTGTCTGTTCTATAACAGTTGTTGATACAGCTGTGTTGGCCTCTTATTAAAGGCCTGTCAAGGTGACGGGTTCAATACGAGTATTCTGGAGGGTGCAAGCAGAAGAAAGGATTATAAGTGTAATCAGGTCTTTTTCATCGACATTCAGATGTTTACTAAAGGATTAAAATGTGTATTCGTCCACATTTGAACCTGAACTACTTTCGTGTATATAGTGTACCGTCGCGGGAAAATGTGGCAAGGATTAGCTATGAGAAAAGCAAAAACCGCCTATCTAACACACATTTTCAATTGCTATATTAATATATGCAACGATCTCGACAATAATAGTTCTATTTATAAGCCCGCATCAGGGTGAGTCAGATGCTGGTCGTTCTCCTTAGTCCTATCACACTGAAGAATCAGGTTCTGGATATAATATGAAGAATATTAGCGTAAGAACTCAGTGCCATAATTGTTATCTAGACAAAATAAATCAGAGTAGATAAACCTCCAGTCGAGTTAAGTTTGTCTATAGCTTAACTATTATCTATAGTGCAAAATAATCATACTTTTTTCAACAGATTGATATTGAGCTATGTAGTCTACTATGCAAAGTCAGCAATCATCCAGCCAGACATGTCGGACACGTCCGTATGCTTAAGAGGCGCACGGAGATTTTGCGCACTCTTAAAGTCGGCTGGCATCGCGTAAAAGCGATGAAGTTATCCCTCAGATCTTCGATGAAAACTATCTCATGTAGAACGCATCCTGCTTGTAACATCAGTTCTCTTTTACCATTATAGAAAAACCAGTGTGAGGTAGGCCGTTTGAAGCTTGTATTCGCCATTACTTCATTCGAAGATCTTTTCGTGAGTTATTATTTTTCCGCCACCGTCACTCCTATTGTTCGGCTTACTTTATACACGATGCAATGTAAACAGTAAGACGACTTTATGGCTATAACTAGCCGTATAAGTGACAGTAATGATTAGCTCCATTTAATGTCTTCACTGCTATAGCAGGCTTGCAGGTAGCACAGCCGTCCTCACATTGACCTGTGATGGCGTCATTTGGATTTCGAAGAACTTTATGTTCTTGGAAACAAGTGTAGTATTGATAGACAATAAACAAGCACTAAATTCGCTTGACGCGTTAATTTTGACTCATGAGGAACGAATGCTCAAAGAGTATCTGTAGAAGCTTTATACAGAAGGTGCTAGTGAAGATGTGTCGACTGTTGCTCATCGGCGTTTCAGTTTAGGGTGCGTTAGCCTGATATAATATTATACAATATAGACATGCTTCGATTCATTATACCGAAATATGCATACATGTTTCTAAAAAGCCAAAACGAGCTCAAGTTAGACTAACGTCAACTTATCTCTAATGTTACTTCCGACATTGGTAATTGTGACGAAAGCCACATTCGAGTTGTTAAGAAGAATCTTGAGTAACCTTGTGCGTCTCGGTTTGACCCACAAGTCAAGTACAAACAAATCATCATAAGTAACGGTACAATCGTGAACATCACGCACTTTGAAGGGCAACGGGTGACTCATGATCATTGCAAATCTACAAGTTCCCTAAAATTATACATAAAACATAAAATTATATTCATTTTCGAAGAAAAACAAAGCAAGCGTTATTATTTCGTTGTTACTTTGTCTTCTACCGATGAGGCTTTACGAGGTCGCTACCCCTTGAGTAAGCAAACTTCGAATGAGAGCACGATAAGCATAGTTCACCTTGGAATAATAAAAATCCGTCTACAAATGGGGAGAAAATAATGGAGATCAACTAGTTATCTAGTTAAGTGTGATACAAATCTTGCCGGCTGTTTGTAGAATATGTCAAACAGGCAACAGCTGTCCCATAGATAACCGCGTGCAAATATTCTTGTCCATATAAACTCCGCCACTTGTTATTTCCGCTGTTTCAACGCGTCGCGGTACACAATGAGGCACAACTAAGCACACTGGTTTGTAACGTCAGACTTTTAGTAGGCCTGCTGGTCGATTTTGTATGGTGCGTATAGCAGCAGCAAGTCGGCGACACACTCGGAACATGCATAAAGGCAACAGCAGACGCTACTACCGCCTACAATATGCCGCTAGGCCATCGTTTTATTCGAAGTGAGGCACGCGCCTACTGCTGCGGAAGAAAAAAATCAATGTTTTAACATCTTTGCCCTTAGTTTCTTCCTATGGAAGAACCCCATCCAGAATTAATAAATTATTATTCATCTACATTAGACGGACGCCACTACCTTTGCCGTTTCCTACTGTGACCCACCTAACGCATTTTCTCTTCATTTCAACCAAGGCGTTCGATCGCTTGTACTGTAGACCCGCAGTTACATGAATGCTGCATTTGAGGAAAGTTTGCCGGATAATGATCCTTTTTCTATGGTTGTGAGGCCTACTGCCTAGCCGACGTCAAAATCTAAAAACTGCTCTCTTTCCCTCATAATCGCTCTATTATGTGCCGTACGACACCTTCTGTAGGCTGAAGAGATGGAACAGTTCAACAGGGATCGCCTATTGTTTGCCCGTGCAGGGTCCCAGATGTTGCTCGAGTATCATAGCAGGCTGCAGTAAGAGTTGCAAAAACGAGCGGATTAAACAATGGATTGTTGTTTTGTTACAATGAAAAGCCGCTCCATAGTGCAGGAGTGATCCTTTTTTAACCGTACGAGAATGCGGTTGATGTCATTTAACGACAAAAAAAAATGACCCTACATTACCTTGCTCATGCAGCCTGCAACTGCGTCTGATAGGCATTACCTGTCCTATATTTGCCGACTGGATTGGTTTTGTATAATGACCAAAGAAAATGTTTGTTTTAGATTATTTTCACCGTAGGCGTGAACAGGGTATTCGCGCAGCTGAAAGCTACCGATTCACGAGTTCAGTTGCTATTGCGCAAAATCATCGTATCTCCACACGTACGTTGTAATGGGACATTCGCCAATATACACAGAACTTTGAAACTACGACCATTTTTTTTTACCTTTTGACGCTTTTTGCCACGTCACGTTTTTTGTAAGTCATTATATCTTAAACTTGTTTTAGAAAATTGAGTTTTCCTCCGTATGTTAGTTTCATTCAAGCTCGAATTTACGATTAAACTTAACTTCTATTAATAGATATCACTCAACAAAAACGTTCGTCTGTTCCAGCAACAGTTCTTACTTGAACCCATTAAATTAGACTACACACTACTGTTAAGTGTGATCAGAAATTAAGTTGTACTATTTAAATGAAGATGGCAATTCTGAGACATCTTTTCAGAATTTTCGGTAGTCACCTACTAATGGCTGAGGTGTTAGGAAATTATACTTTATTTGGAACAGCTGCTTGCATTGAAGTTTAAACGTGTCGTTCGTCAAAGGATCTAGTAAAGTTTTAGGCCATCAGAGGATTTTCCGTGTTGCCTCGAGGTAACAAGCGCCTCCTAATAGAGAAAGCCTCTTTTTATGGTCCGATTGGATTTGAGAAATTATCGTGGTTTATTTAACATAAGAGTAGTGTGAACTGGTGGATCTCAACTAGAGCTGACAGCGAGCACATTTTCGATACGTTACCAAATGGCGCCTCTCAATAGAACATAATGAAAGTGGCTACGAGTAGATAGTAAGTCAGCATACTTCTAGATACGAAAAGTTCAGCCTCTATGACTACCGTCAAAGAGCATCGTGACACATTCCCGTCGAACAATTGTTCAGAGGCTATTGTACTTCAACATTTTCAAAACTGAACCATAAATTAAACTATGGAGCAAAAAACATAGGTACCAGCTCGAAGTTACGTAAGTGCTGGCTAGAATCTAGCCGACACGTAATTATTATGATGTAACATGGAACAAACTTAAAGCTAGAGAGCGACTCCGTCATATACAGAAACACAAACTGCAGTCAAATAAATCTATACTTTTTTTTTTTCTTATCTTACCGAAAAACGAAAGTTCAAACCGCTCGTTGTCTTATGTAGTAAAGGTTAAATGCCCCAAAAGTATCGAATGTATCGTCTAGTGTTGATTCGGTGAAGGGTCATGGAAGTAATGACATCACGTTACTATATCTAAGTTCTGCTTAAGTATATAATACAAAAACAGCATAGAAATGCAGCCTGTGGCAAGAACAATTGCTCGTAACAGAAGTCGAGACGTACGTACGTGGGAGATAAAGGAACGTATCGTAATTGATTCCTCTGTCTCATCAACATGCTAAATGATTTCGATGATCATTTATAATATTCTAATAAAAAAAAAAAAAAGCTTCAGACTACTATAGCCGAGCCGTTTTCCTGATGAATTGAAGCAAAATTTCCTCTAAAAATAACCATTCTTGTCTCACGGCAATTGGAAAATTATGTACCGGATATAAGAATACAGTTAATGATATGGCTTGAATGAAAAGGAACCCTTAATATCATCATAGCGATTTCAAAATTCTGATAAGGTCTGACGTTTCCGTACGCATATCTTTTTTTTTTTTGTTTTTTTTTATCGACTATATAGTGTATGAAGTAAATAACAACAGCAATATTATAAACTATTCGTAAATAAAATTGAACCGTATACGACAGAGATACTAATTGCCAAAATTACCAATACACTATACCAGAGGAAAGTGCCGGTCAATTACTTATCGGCGTCTGCTTTCATAATATAATTAGGAAACTATTTTTTTTTGTTTTGTTTAATTCAGCCTAAAAGACTTTATGGTAACTAGAGCTCATTGTTGATGGGTTGAGGTGTTCGGCCTATCATAGCTAAGCCGTTCCCATAGTTCATCATAACATCTGCATAACTGCAACTGATGCGTATTTACAACACGCTTGTAGACCAGCGAATCGAACATTTTGATGCTCATTTAGACAGAAGTTGCCCCGTTCAAAGCGGCAAACCATTAATCCAAGACCATCAACCAGACATGGATCTCAACTTACATATTAATATTACGTACACAGTAAACGATTCAAGCAGGTAGGTCAACTTCTATCGATGGCTATACATTCTGTTTCTTCTATCTGTATTCATAAACAAATCACTGTCATAGCTTAAACTATACAAAATCCACTAGACGCTCTCGATTCGCGACGTATTTTATACCGAAACGTCACTATGTGTCATCAGATAGTAGTTCTAAAATGGCTGCAATCCCCAGAATTTGTTACACTTACCCACTGTGACAGTCGCCCAAAGTCAGACGTTACAAATCTCGGTGAGCATATATTTTTATTATCTCAAGCCTATCTGACAATAACACTAGAGTTATTTAAAATTCATGTACGACCTTATGTGTATTGACGTTTTCCACCAGCCTCAAATAGTATATCGGGTTGTGCTTCCTGCGCTCACTGACTGTTCGAGTGACGGCATCAAGCAGGATCGACATATATATGTGTGTCGGTGTGTATAGTGCTGATAAGTAACGGCGAGCTTTAATTCGGCAGCAAAACCCTTTGCTCAATAACGACGGTGCGCTCGGCTCGCGGAAGGACAGTTTAATCTTTGGCATAATACAGCAGACCGATAGCCGCTTAAGCACACCTCATGGTCGGTAGGCCATCGCCAAGGCTCTATTTTGCCCGCTTTTGAAGAACTGAATATTCGTATTTCGTCAATTCTTTCATCAGCTATCAGCTGCAGCGGCCATTGCAGGTCCATCAGTTGCATCAGAACATCTCGTGCAAGTGCGGCGAAGGCAACATGTGTGCCTGCAGGACAGATAGTGATGCGAACAGCGACGCGTACTGTCACAGTAAAGTAGAAACAGAGACGTAACTATAGTGTGCTTGCGTGGAGTCTTCGCCGCACACTCGATAAACGTCGAACCACGGCCGGATTGGTGACGATAATGGAATAGGAGTCGACCCAAGGTGGTACCGTGGAAGCAAGAGTAGAAATCTCACTTGTCGCGCTTTTACGTGGACGCTAATATAGGGGCGGGTGACGACGCTTCGCATAGTTTTTCGATGCTTAGCGCCGCATCGGACTGAATAAACTGCGCAAACAACGATACCTAACTCATGCGTGCATTACGCTTGGCGTTGCTTTGATGAATAGTTCTTGCCTTTTACAGCATAAACGCGGACGTAAACGATCTGTAATTAGGAAAGACTCGAGGATAAAGATCCTATTCAAACTGCATTGGTAGCGGGAGCCTAAACCTGCGCGTGGTTTAGGTCTCTTCGCAAAAAGAAGGGTTCATAAATGAGCGAAGTTGAACACTCGCTTGCCTAGGCAATCGAAAGACTGTGACTGTAGAATTGCCGATACCTACACAAGCCAGTGAAACCTCACACGTTAATAAAAGCCCTGAATACGACCTTGACGAAGACTTCATATTAACGATGGATCACTTCAGTGTCGTCCATATGGCCAGACTACAAATTAATTCATTGATTACCTGACAATGTGAGTCTGGCACAGTAGACCATCTATGAATTGAATCATCTATTAGGCTGTAGTAGTTCCGTATGCAAGAACACTGAATCAGTTACTGACCCATCCTGTAATACAGCACCGATTCCAGCCTCATTCAATGCTACCACCAGCACTGTAAGAGGCGTTAATTTGAAGTTCGTGCGTAGCGTATGCGTCAATTGGCGACAGCGCCTATGTAACTACCAAGTCAGCTTATGATTTACGTTGTTGGTGTCAGTAATAGGGGCGTGCAGTAACTTAGAAAATATTCGAAAATATTCTTCGGCATAAACGCTACACAAACGAGTATAAATTTCAATGGGACAACGATTTATAATGTTACCGTACCGTCAAGCATCTGGCAAAATTGCTCGTTAGAGATAATCATTTTTTAAGGTAGGATTAGAAAAGGCAGCTAATCTCGACAAGGAAAAGGTGTTTTTGACGTAGGAGCATGCACGTAAATTTTAGATGACATATATATATATATATATATATATATATATATAACGCATCTACGTCTTGATAGCTATAGCATTACATAGAAAAGCTATATCCTATGAAAAACGGGCAACATTGACGATAGATTTGTGGACGCAAATATGAACAGGGACTATACACACATTTCTCACTTTAATATGGTTTATTTAATCGTGTGACCTGTGATTGCTCATGGCAAAAAATATTCTTGTCCTCGCTTTTCAAATTGACTCAATCGACAAGTTCAGCACCTGAATGAGCCTGGTTATATAATTCGATCTGTGATAGAGTAGTCGAAAGAGTCCTTGACACTGTAGGAACACCTCCGAAGGAACAGCCCGAACAACGAACCATTTGAACTTTCGCCTACGTTATTGGCGAACCTATAAAATTCAAAAGTGAATTATCTATACCGCCTCACATAAATTGTCCCGTGCTGGCTATTGGAATATGGCACGTGCGGTACGACGGGATTCCATAATAGTATATTTTAATACTAGTTTTACAGTTGAACTGATGCATAATGAAGTTTTTCTGCCAGCTTCGATCGTTGCATGACACAGCCATAAATATGTGACCGATGTCCTATTTCTATCTACCGTCAATACAAAATTTTATGAGCAAAATGTCGAAATTCAGTCGACTTACCATCCAGCTTAAACAGGTACCGAACCAAAAAAGTCATTGATAGCGTAACAAGTATTCGGGCCTGACCTTCAACATCACCAACTCCTTTCAAAGGACATCCTTGACTATCCAGGACAATCCGTGATAAACGGCGTCCCGTAGAGGATCGCCTTCGGATCGTACCTAGATCGAAGCTGTGTGCCTTACACATTCTGCTAGCCACTACGTAGAATAATTAATAACTCCTGTATTTCTATCGTTTGTCGTGTCCTGGGTGCAGTGGGACGATTCAGGCCGTATTTCTGAACTGTTCAATCCGATAGTTTTATGTACGAATAACCAAACACAATAAAGGGTATTACCCACAATGAACTGCTTGCACTTTTTAAAGTTTCTCAATTACCTCATATCATCTTCGAACTCCTGTACTTCAGGCCGTTACAAGAAATAATGCCGAGCAAAGCTGAAGCCATGTACAAATCGATTAGATGAAAACCTGTCAAAGGTGTGTCGAACAGTTCATTTTTAGTTGCTCTCACCAAATGATCGCTAATCCTCTTCTCCGATTAAGGCATCGTCAGTGCTTGTTCATAACCGTACACTAGCCATCGGTGTGCATCCTTTCACGGATAGACGTTTACAATATTTGCCGCCCTCTTTACGCGCACTCTGACTCCATTTCGTCGTCGTTCGTCCACCAGCGCCATCTAGCGGCTTCCGAATGGCGAAGGAGTCCACCAGCAGCAGCGAGGACTCATCCGCAACGGCACTCACTAGACGCGGCGCAAGCAGCGGCGCGAGCGATAGCAACAAACGGTGGCCCGTCGCAACAACCACAGCCATATGCCACAGGGGCGATTGCGTTTGCCAGCTTACACAGTAAGAAGCAGGGCATTGATAGAAGTTTCTATTTATTATATAACACACACCGTACCTGTTTCGGCGGAGGCAAAGTAGCGACTGTCCACGGAGAGCTCAATTTGTGTGCGGCAGCTATAGAGGCCAGTGGCTACAACGCTGACTATGACGATGCATTTAGTTTGTCGAGGTAACGACGAACTGTGAGTCTTTCTAAGAACTGCACGCCGCCTGCTTAAAAAGTAGTTGCCGAACGCAGCGCTCAGCCTGGTGAAAGCAAAAAGAAGCACTAACAGTTCCGATCGTTGTATCGGGGGCTCATCGAGTGAATGGGTATATTTCGGCTCACTGCAATGGGCATACATTTTGTACGGTAATGGGTTAGATGCACTGAAGCACGCAATGTCTGACCAGCTAAAGCAAGTGAGAAAATTTATCAGTCAGTTATGAGGTTCGGCTTTTCCCAGTGACCAGCGTGTTCTGGAATATTAGTTTCCGCAATTTGTTCAACCTATGCGTCTCATGATATTCATCAGCATGGTGCACGACAGCTTCCTATTACTGACTGTCACCACAACTTACGGATTACATGAATCTGACACGCAATCTAAGTCAATTGCAGTTACAAATTATTCCCAATTAGCAACCAATCAATATCGACAATGTTGATCACTTCATTCACGTTTTCTTGTGATCTCTACCTGTAAGGCGTATTTGTGCTCGTACAATATTAAGTTTCATTGTTACATAACTTGAGATGATAGCTTGACCATTAGGGGAGTTATTTGCTTTACTAACCTATATCTATAGACAACAAACAGGCCGTATATGGAATGCGTCGCAATATCGTGACATCAGCCTGCACGCAGCCTTTTTCGATTCATAAGTTTATAAAGTGTGAAGTATTTAGCTGTCTCTCAGCTGCACCGGGCCAAGATGCCAGCTTTGATGTCAATCACATGACCGCATCCACATGCAAACGCAAGCATAGGTATAGATAGGCGCACGTCTCTCACATATAGAAATAAATAATCGTGCATGCTCTAGATGAAAATGGCGATCTGGACATCGAAAGCCCCAGGACACGGGATCTTCTCGTTCGAACTACGCATATTTTGGCCTGTATAGCGATCAGTTCTCACGACTAGGACCAAGAATAGCAGCAATACCAATAGTAACAATGAACTCGTTGACGAACAGAAGCTGTATATATTCGTCACTTTGTGTGCTGTAGCAAATAAAATGTAAGCATGATGAATACGAACCGCGCTCGTTCTATTATCTAGGTTCTAGGTTGAATGGCCTTTCTTGCAATAAGGCAAAACCACTCATACTATACCACATATAGTACACAAAGGGTTCCACATTCGCCATAGGCGATGCATCAGTTGCTCACACGCAACATTTGGCACGTAAGCTACTAGCTGAACTTACTATAAATGTAAACACAGAAACGCATAGTCGATACGAGGTGATAGAGAAAAATGCGCAAGTTAGCTCTTAGAAGTTTACAAGTTGCGTGTAAATTGTGCCTGGCAAACGCAAACTTGTCCTGTTCACCACTACGTCGATACAGCTAATAGCTTTATTACATTCATGATCTATAAGATAAACGTTGGAACGTTTCTGTGATAGCGTCGTCTTATATTCAATCACTACGTAAATATTTCCAGTTTTTACGTCCGGTACTTGAACGACATTGAATTAGCTGACGTCATTTATCCTGCTCCATCAATGACAAAGCGGACACAAAGAATATGCACTTGACTGGGTATTACATAACTCGTTCATCACAAATTACCCTGTTTTATAGAAAGGCCAATATTTCGACTAGTGAGCAAGCAACCAGCGAGAATTCATAGTAGATCAGGTTTCGGCCACCATCAGGTGTCGGTTTTTTCTCAGAATTTGGTGCTTACACGTTTGTTTAAGTTTGCGCTCGTCAATGTTTTACTAACGATTTTATACACGTGAATCTTTTTTGTGAATCGTACGTAACCGGACTTCCTTTGCTACAAAAATCGCGAACTATGAAACTCTCTTATCTTTGAGAACGTCGATTTATTAACAGTATTAAGTCCTACTTTTTATACAAATTCAGTCATTAAAATTCCGCTTTGTGTACAGTTTGTGAGGGGTAAGCAGGTGTGTACGGTCGAGCGCACAATGTGTATTTATTCGCTGCTCGGTGCAGCTACGTCTCCCTATCGTTGCTTATTTCCGCCAAACCTGCATGAGCACGACCTGTGCTCTTGCCGGTCCGAACGGGCTCATGAGTTTGCTTCGGTCTCGCGAGTCCTTCTGTTGTAGCTGCAGGACCAATGACACAGGTGCTTGTCACCTGTTGACGTGTGCACCTCGAGGCAACGACCCTGCCTGAGGCAAACGATCCACCGCAATTATAAGGTAAGGTTATAGATATGTTGTGAAGCCAGGAGCGGAGTCTGTCATCATCGAAAACAGTTTCTGGCCTGCTATACACGAAGCTCTAACCTGAAAATAAAATTGATTTTTACCTTTAACAGCTGGGACCAATTCCTTCAAAGCTGTGCCTGCCTGTCGCATCTATAGAGTGTTAGATTGAACCATAATTGGATGAATGCCCTTTGGATTTTTTTATGTTTTACATGTTAGTTATTTGTATTTTGGTTGTAGCATTGTTAAAGGTTTCTTCCAACAATTAGATCAACTTACATATTTTATTGAATTTCAACAGAGTCATAGAAATATCAGATTGGATTAGATTATGTGTCTCTAATCTGTGAACCTATCTGTGTCAAGCACATGTGAGGCGCGTTGAATCTCTATCTATGTAACCCTAGACTGATCAGTGTGCCTAAGTTAAAGCTAATGAGGAAATAAAATAATTACTTGAAAGCACCTCCATACAGGACATTCACCCCTTTCCACCAAAAACATTGACGCAGTCTATGGCTTGCCTCAGCGAACAATTCAATGAACTATGCTAAAAATCACAGAAACGTATCTTCGACACCAACAAACGAGGCTTACCTTTGCCAACTTATTTTTATTTTGACGTTAATGCACGCTAGTAGCACGTTTGCATATCCACACACCCTGTACCGATCAAAACAAACACGCCATAATGGGCCGCATGGATTGCGCAACGCGAGCTTTTTTAATGGAGCTATGGGTAGAGGTGCCTCTTTCTCTGGTACCTGTTTTTCGCTCTTTTTCTTTGACCATCACGAAGCAAGGGCGGATCAAGTTGGCCACTTTAGCTAACGATATATTCGCGTAATAGGTCGAGTGTTATCTTTTCAACGTAGGGCTGCCGTGGATTGATGGAAGCCCCGGAACTCGTCAGACCATAGTTACTTAACGCTATTTAAAAGAACTAACCAAAGAATTCAACTGGATAGTCAGGTTTCTGCATCCTACATATAAGTGTGTTTAGAGCATTTGGACGTGTTATCCTGTGCGTTTTAAAGTTTCGGTACAAAGGGGACAACTAGTGCCCTCTGAGCGCGTATGACTCAAGTCGATATCAGGGAACAAGCGATATTACCAATAAAGTTAACGAAGGTGTTCAATGTACAGGTACCCTCTTTTATTATTGCAGATGATAGTATTGTATCAGACTAAGCCGATGTTTGCAAACGCGTTTTAAAGGCACAAACCTTGCTATTGACTGCCCGATCGCCGTTCTACAGGTGAAAAGTGCAGATTCGCAAAATCGCCGTCCACTGTCGATAAGTGTGCAATATTTGTTAACATATGCGTTCCGAATATACATGTACATATAGGCAATTTGTCTGTATTCATTGCGCATGTCTATGTATTGATATTACGACAAAGTGCCGGTTTGCCGAACTTTTCGAAGTTGTGATTGGATTCGATTTTACTTCCGCATACGGCACGACGAAAATAATGCACAAAATGTTCACGGATGATCTTCAACTGAACGACACACTGACTTTTTCATTTCGTGCAAAATACGTGCTTGCACGTTGCCTGGAAGTCATCGAACGATCTATTCGCAAACAAGAGAAACAGATGACTTTATGTGAGCCAAAGTTGTAGCTACTTTATGTCACCTGTCTTGCATTTAAAGGGTTTATTATTAAGGGATTATGATCGGTTTGACATTGGGTTTTGGAGATCTTGCCAAATCGGCCATGATGATATTATCGACTGATTTGTTTCTTAACCCCTAGATTGCTTCATTTCAGCTCAATTCATGTTCATTTTGTAGCATGGGATTCGTCACGTTTATGGGAGATGAGTACTCTATTTGAAGATACCAATCATTTGGACGTGGATAGTTTCATGTAAGTTTTGTTCTGATATTCAGATTTTCAGGTTCAGTGTTCAAGCTGAGAATACCGGAGAAAACCTCAGGATACATCGATTGTAACTCGGCCGTCTATTTCAACAGGTCCCCGACAATCTCCTAATATCAGTCCGCTCCAGACATATCCTATATTTAGCCTACATTTAATGGTCTACCCTTGCAAGAAATTATATGGCTTTATTCATGCGCAGATGAGTCAACCGATATAAATATTAAGAGAGTACTTCCTGTGCAAGAGTGATATTTTTAATAGTACCTGTTTATATATAGAGAAATAGAGATCGCGTATAAGATATACTCATATGAATGTTCCATTACCATATAATCTACTTGACAGGGTTGACTCATTCCGATCGAGCTAAAAGGTTATTTTTTCTCAGCAATGACCTCCTACCTAACTTCTTTATGTTCAACTTGCTCCTATAGACATAGACCGCTGTCGCCAACAGGCGAACAGGAAGTATTAGGACGTATGGCAGATGAATCAGCAATGAATCCAATGTGATTTGTTTGCCCTTCGTGTTGACAAATTCGTGTCTATTCAGCTCAAAGAAGCCTGGCTACGTTGATATGATTACCATCTACTATTTGCCATCGTAAGCATTATATTATTAACATGTTTGGTTACTCTGTTGAACTAGAGATACTTCCCTATGCCGTTATTAACACTCGATTCGTTGAATTTACGTCACAAAGGTAGGAGTTCTTGATGCAGCATTATAAAACATTTTGGCGAAAGAGATGTCCTCGTATGACTGTTAGGAGACAGAAAGTAATAGATACTGGATACCGTAATGGCTCAAAATTAATGTGAACAAATACAGACGCTCACTTTCTATACAGATAGCTCATATGCTTTGGCAATATTTCTATTCTAACGGCGTAAGTCGCTAACATGGGACCTGGTCTCAAAACAGCTTGAAGTTCACACACAGTCCAGCTTATACACCGAAATTCCCTAGCGGATTTCTTTCTGGCCCAGATAAGTACACCGTTAGTTCCACCACCGTACACCAAAATTGAATTTAAACTAAAAAAAAAATATTTAGCAGACGTAACAATTTCAGAATAAAGGTACAAACGACATCAGTTGGTGATTTTGAAAGGTCTCATAGAAACCGGACATAGTTCGACTGTTTGTAAAATGACAGTTAGAATATGACCTATCGTGTCGGTCGGGTAACGCTAACAACTTTTTCTCCTCATCGTAATCGATGGATGAGGAATAAAAACACTGCAGGTAGGATGTTTATTTTTGAGCTCACTGGACAAAGTTTTTCAGTCAGCAGGAAACTAACATAGACAACAAGGTCCGCACAGCTCATTCCAAGGCCTTCTCAGCCGAAACTGTTCGCCAACGGATCTGAAGCTCAAGTCCAAGAGTGACGCCTGGGGCTACAAGAAAGGCCGGCTTTACGTACTTCGTCGCTACAAGAAAGGTCACTTTACGTACTGATTACCTTTAGTTCGACCTAAACGGGTATCCCTTTCTAACCGGAAAACAATATTTGTTCTACCCAAATTTTATTTCTGGTGATGTGTTTGTTTAAAAAGTGTCAGTTGTGTTTTCGCTGCAGCTTGTAGTATGCTTAAAGTTCTTATTTGTTACCAAGCGCATGTCAATTTAACGAAAACATAGTTAACTATGGGCAGGGTCAAGCGGTCTTCTATTTGCCTCAAATCCTACAGCGGATATTATTATCTTTGCGACACTGCTGTTTGAAAATATTTGCGTCTATGGAGTATATAGGCCATTTCCAGATACGATGATATCCGTCTGAACCGAATATACCTTTACTGCACACAAGGTAAGTCAGAGGGCTCTTAAAACACTAAAAAGTTAGATGGATACAGCCAGTACCTGTTTCGAGAGGAGAGAATTGAAACAGCCTCACTCAATTTATATTAATGAACTTCATGGAAAGTTGAACTTGTTTAGCTAAGACATTAGAAATATGTTTATTATATTGCCAGATAAATTACAGATAGTTTGACAATACAGTGTTACTAAACAACGAGTGGCAAGGTAATATTTATTCAATATAGTCAGCTTGATCTCTAATAATTACACTCGTAGTACGATATATATGTATCACCTCCGCCACTGTGTCAGTGAACGCTCTGTTACAAACCGTAGAATCTGCGCATAATATCATTTATTCGAAAGTTCTTTCATACTGAATATATTCATATCTAGTAGAGTTCGAGGAGTTTCAGCCGCGTCAAAAAAAATCGCAGACGTGTCTCATAGTCATAGATCTAACAGTAGACGGACACCCAAAAACAAGGTTGGAGTAGCATTTGGGGTAATAATATGTATAAGCAGCCTGTAGGAGGATCCTTCAAGTCACTGGAGATTGTCGAAGCTCGAAACATATAAGAGAGAAGAAGAGATAAGCTTCAGAGTCAGTTTATAAGGTAATGACCTAAGTATAAAAAAATAATCTATTATATACCTGATCGGAAAGATTTTTTATCTGCGAGTCGATTATTCGGTGGAGTAGAACGTTTCCAATGTTTTTTTAGCTATTTTAATTTATTGTATATTCTCACCAAGTTACACATGTTGGTCAAGGTAGTATTTTTCACTCCTCATAACTTTCGCCCGCTTTACATATCGGACTTTATGTAAAAAAAACCTTGTCCCTTAGGGAGCGGTCCATTCGTCGATCTATTTGTGGACTTCAGCATCTGTTTCAAAATGTTTGCATTGACCGAAACTAGAATGATGCTCTAGGACATCCCGCCGTGTACAAAGGTGCGGCACCGCTTTCTCGTGGCATCGAAGAGAATAGGAGCCCTCTGGGTCAAATGGGCCGTATTTTGATTAAGAAGTTCCTGCCATACGTTTCTTGTGGCCGTCTGAGGCGTGCTTTGTTGATCAAGTGGAAATCGCCCTTGTTTTGAAGCGAATAAACTAAACCTGGCAAGCGGTAACGCTCACTCTTTGTTCCCTTTGCGAACACGTGGGCACCACGTATCTTGGACGGTTAGTTTCCTGATGCTTATTAAAGAGGGCGCTTTAGTGGAAACGATTAAGACGTTGAAAATCGAACTTCATTCAATCTTAATGTCCTACTAATCGATGCATTAATTCATGAAGGTTTAATATTCTTCGCTTTAGCATCAGTCTTTAATTAACATTACTATAGCATCATGATAATGTACACGAAAGACTAGGGATCGAGCCTGTTAGAAGAAAAAAAGCCTATTTTAGGCCGTTATCAAACAGGCACTGAAAAATATCGCATGCAGTTAAATGGCTACTGAATGTTCAGGAGTATGGGTGATAAGCCTAACCAAATTCAATTCTTCACGCCTTGAAGGAAAATATTTTATAATTTCGAAGAAAAAAATATCCGTATCGATCGTCAAAAATATGAGTTCATTGAAGGGCGTACTTTCCACCTCATAAAAGTTCCTCTATGTAAAAGTCTCCACGTGTGTTTGAGTGCGCAGTACGCTATTAAGTGCGTAGAGTGAGTGGTTCTGGTATAAAGGCGATGTCGCTGCGCGCCGTTTAGAATTTAAATTTACAGACAGGAGATTCAACCATATTATCGCCTACTGCAGAAAATTTGTCGTGGCTCCGTTGTAGCTTGATATTTTAATAATCCAACACCGCCAATTTTCATAGCGTACGCAAGCTAACTGATTTCAAGTTAGCTATTACCACTTTGACAGTATAGTTTTTCTATTGTGTAACCTATGACAGAAGACGACGTCGTACTGAACTGACAGCTGTGATCGAGGGTCATGTTCATGTTTAGCAACGTTTCTCTACGTTTTTCATGTATCTCGCGAATTTATCGAATAGATAGTATGTGTTTACATGTTACGATCATCCACCCTTAAGGTGTCGTCTGATCGTTTGATATAGAACGGGTCTAGCAAATAAGCAGAACGCTACGCTACCTATTAGTTTAGAACACCGTTGTTGATATTAGATTTGCGGTATGACAGCTCGTAAAGTATAATGTGACGCATCGATTCTAAATGTAAGACAGGTACGCACGATATGTCAAGGCTCTAGAAGGACGTATAGCGTGGCTGGCTGTTTCTCCGCCTGTTGTTCACTACATTTACCTTTTTTAGAACAGATAAATCAAATTGCCGCCTGTCGTAAAGGGCGATCGTGGTTTCTGCAGTTTCTTTGAATTCAGGCCGTGTCGTCGGTATAGAGTACGAAAATATCAGGCCGTAAAAAAAGGCCTGTTTGCTGGACGTCACAGTTCTATTTGAAGTGCTCTGTAGAAGGCTAGCAATTTTCATCTTCATATATTTACGTAATAGTATTCATAGTAACATATATTTACGTGTAAGTATCACAGCAAATTTGAACGCCTGCAGGGTTTCGCTAGTGACCCGTAAACCCTTACCGATTTTATTAGCCTATTTAATGTGCACAAGTTACAAAACCAATTCAGAGCGATGTGTACGGCCGAAATAAAAGCTCCTTCGTGACATACGACTTTATTACTATCTTGAAATCAATTTAGTTTTAATTATGCTGATCAACGCTGAAGTGTTACGCCCTAAAAAGGCCTCATATTCTCCATATATTGTATAACAGACAGCAACGGTCCAAACGAAAAATTATACCAAGCCCAAATTGGACATTTGTGTCTATAACGTAATTGATGAAGATTCTGAACGTATAGCGCAACAAAAAAGCAAACACATTTTTCCCATATGACTGGTGAAGGTATCGCTCTATAGCACTCCATAGCCCTATGCTGAAAAACCGGTAACATCATTATAAATCAACATCATCTTTTTAGTTTTCCCCGATGCCAAGTTTTGCATGCGCAATTTGTACTCTGTTATCTACTCCAAACAACACTCACCAACACTAAATTTCAATGGCAGCGAAAAAACTTTTCCTTATCGCTATAAAGCAACAACATATATAATGATCAAAGAGTAACGACACGAAGCGAGCTATCTAAGAACGGCAGTATAAATTACGACGATATCGGCAACGGAAAAAGTAGCGGCGGAAGCAGTCATAGAAATAGGGAAACCCTACTAAACAACAACAACCACAGCAGTCATCTTCGTTCATTGCGGGAACTGTGTTTTTCGCAGGTACCATCTATCTACTGGCCAATTATGTGTGTGCGATCATTCGTTGTCTGTCGTGTGTCAGTCACCCAATGTTGGCTGAATCTAAATTCCCATTTCTTGCTGATAAAATTACACTATTTATTGTGTTGTTGCCGTACGTAATAGCCTGAAAAATTTTCAGAAAAACAGAAAAAGAGGGAAAAGGATAGCCCGACAGAGGGGAATGTCTATGCGACTTCTGCGCGCTGATGGCAATGACGTCCGCCAGCATCGCTCACGGACCTCAAGCTTTTACAAATTGACACTTTCTATAACAAAAACGGTCTGAATGTCAATTCTATGGGATCGTATGCTCAGACATATATAACTATATCATTGACCTCTTCACAACGGCATAATCCCTAATATTCGTGCTTTTATAGTCGCATTGAGCTACTTTCTACACAGCTCGGGCAAACGTACTTGGAAGAGCACGCGAGACAAAATCATTCTCACGCTTCAGACTACATTGCTTGTATCCGCTAAAACGGAACGAATATAATAAATACCACACAAACACCGACGAATAGAGTATAATAATCAAAGTAAGCATGGATTACAGCCAGCAAGGGATTGTTTTGTTTAGTATTTTGTTGTCCGTAGAAAGTCGTTGGATTGTCGGATCTGGATAGAAATCCAGATTTTTTATTTTCAAGCTTGTACTGCTTTTTTGCTAGGATCGCGTACTACTATATAGCCAAAGTACACCGCGAACTTAGACTCAAACTAGGCAGATACTGACGAAGAAAACAGATTAACTTTGAACGACCGATGGAGAAAAGTATGCATATTCATTCAGTTCTAGGTACAATGTTTGCGTTTCTGTAACATAAACAGAAGATGACCAATGGATAAAATGATTACGTAATATTCCTGTACAATATTACGATTACTGTAGATAGGACATATATAATCGTATGTCCGCTCAACTGTGTCATATAAACATCGACGAAAATAACTAGCAATCTGTCTTCTTGTCGCATAAAAAACGACCATTTCCCCCAATCTTCTCCACATTTTGATCAAGATAAACTGATCTTGTAGGATTATTCAGCTATCATTATGTTGATGACATGTATCAACCCCATTCGTTAGTATCGAATAAGGACTCCGTGAAAATGATCGAACACCGGTCCTGTGAATCAGGCAGTTTACATATACGCCTCGTATTTGGACTACTGTAATTATAACCAAAATAGAAAGAACAAAATGGGCCGGTCTACGGCGCCCGATATGAGAGGGGAATACCAAGAGCCGGGCCAGAAAGCCGCAAGAAACCAAGGACCGCTGGAAACACCCGTTTATGTCGGGGAAAACTTGTCGGAGGAAGACTTATCGCGTTGGTATAATGATTGGAATAGCGTCGCCTGTTTTTTCTCGGTGACGCAGCTGCAATACATAAGACAGTATTTACCATTAAGCCAGACACCTATTGTTGTTATTTACTATGATAATATTATCATGATTTCGTTCGGTAGTGTCGTTTCACCTAGTACGTAGAGTATAAGAGATCAAACTTTTGCCGATCAAGCTTGCAAGAAACATATAGGCGCGAGGAGAGTTTTAACGATAGATCATAGTCCCATCGCAATATAAACTCAAAAGGCCCCCACCTTACACTTGTTTAAAAACCTATGGTTTATGTTTGCCACGTAGATAGCTCATCGATTACAAGGGGTGAAATGAAGGGTCTCGAAACGGAAAAGGCAGCGAAAGGCAGCTTGCTGCGTAGAGGAATAGCATGCTAACAGCGTTGTTGAGCGTTACGTTGCCCGGTCCGTTGATTTAAATAACGAAATATTTGGTTTACATTCACAGTTTAATACCACGATACATTTATTCATAACAACTCTAAGGTACATGGGATAGCTAGGCATCCCAATATCACCTTATAAATACCCATAACGATCCCGACTCTGTAATATATTTGCGTATCTCAAGACTACTAAACTTTTACGTCAAATGTAAGACTTTAAGAGCGTCTGAGTAGACTAAGTTCATCCTGCCGTTAACCGATGCTTGACTGACTTTTCTGCTATTCCTGGATATATATATATCTGATCTATAGTGCAAGGGGTGAGTTATACGGGCTAGTCCTCCCTGTTCCACATTGACAGTTCGAGAAGCGACCATAGAATTCGCTAGACAGTGTTTAACAGTGTCGTAAAAGCTGATAGAAGTACATGAATATTATGACACCGGTAAAAATCGTCGTGTCTACTGTGCAGCTGATTCAGGAGGCTTCCACGCACATAGGGAAAGGTCAACATAGTGCAACAAATCCTATTCACTAAATTTCATTAGATTTGTTATGATGTATTTGCCATTGCAGTCTTCGTTGATCACGTGTAACGATGGTCTAGGCTGCATGCGAATAGGATATGTCTGCATAGTTGGGTACCTTTGACTGAGTCAATATGCAGCGGGAATATGTTGTGTTCGCGGCATCAAAGGCCCTTTATTTATCGCGTAATCAAATAACTGCTGTATACCGGATGGCACAAAAATGGGCTAGCAGAGGTAGCCGCTTCAAGTCCCATCAACGACACCCAAACAGTGGGTGTGCATAGCGGAAGTTATTTGCACACATGGGTTTTAATTATGTTCAGATTAATGTGCCATAAGTTTAACAGAAGTTCGGCACAACATCCCTCAACTATTTATGACTATCTCAATGAGTTCCCTTTATCTACTATTTAATAGGAGCTAGAAGCAGCAAGAAAAACGACACACCTACGGTATGACTTTGTGTTATTCCCGACTCAATCGGAGCCATCAAAAACAATATAACAGAAACTTTTAGAGGAACAGGTAGAGGATATATACATACGGTCGATAGAAGACGAAGATAGAAGACTGAAACGGCATCTTCCACTTTTGATATTCCTACTGGCGAAAGAAAGGCTCGCTTTACAGTGGATTGCCGTTTATTATTATTATTATTATGCACTGTTCTACTATCACATTATACATTATCCAAGAATCGGTCAAACTCAATGCCCCACTCTAAGAATTAATGCCCACCAATCTAATGGCGCATTTTACGGGGATCAGCTGAAACCATTTTACAGATTGGCCGCCGCTGAAGCTCTAATTCATCGTCGTTTCTAACCGTCTTTTCCTCATTTTCGCGCCATTCCATCACTTGCAAGCAAGCGCACATTCGTACGGCCGGTTACACACGAGAACGTTGACATCTACAAGCTACAATTTATCTGTTAGATAGAAAGCTCACCTTTCTTGCTGCTGCTGCATGAAGATTAATGAACTACGAACAATATCTATTTCTCTGAGAAGAGTGAGTGCGTTCAATAATATTGATTGCTAAACGAAGGCTGGGTCGGTTTTTGTCCTTAATATATTAGATGACGTCAAAGTGTGAACGTTGTTCGGTACGGTAGGCGTCAGGCGCGACCAGGTCTGTCTGGTGCAGTATCTACATATGTGCACAATTGTAGAGATAGGATGATATCGTGCAAGCGTCCCGTCACATACGTGGTGGCTGTTCGATACACAGAGGATAGCTAACAGCTCGGGACTCTCGTAGAAAAACTTTGTTGCAATTGTGTCTCGTTATTTGCTCAGTATACTACATATTTCGATAAGGCAGTGTATTGGGAGACCATAAAAACGTAAATAATGAACAATTATCGCGGCCATTAAATCCGACTCAAAATTTTGACGAAGATTCTGTTTGCTCATGATATATTATCGATGTATCGAAAATAGTTTTGGCTTTAGCCTACTCGTCACATCCGTTGATCAACGTACAGATAAAGCGTTTGTTGGTGTGAGCGCGCCTTCAACGAGGTTTCTCGGATCTGGAACGTAGTGGCTAGCAGTTGTACACAATGGTAGACTGTATACGTCCGCACTAAATAATGTTGCTGAGAAATTTACTATAGGTTTGCAGAGAACGTTACTTTTAGCATGAAGCTGCTAAGTAAACACACGAGATATTCTAGCTTTCAGTACGACAGAACAAGCTTTAAATTCAACCTTTTCCGCAAATCAGATTTCATAGCAGCTGGCTGCGGATAGCAGAGACCAATGACCTCTACTATGGATCGAGGCGAATCTGGCTGGCAGTTCATGCGGCGATAAAAGACCAGCATTTCCAACAGTCTACTAAGTGAATCGAAATCTCCCCTTTTTTTTCTATTTCTAAACGTCTGAGATGGTCACGACGAAATAAGCAGCATTTTGCCGTTCATAACAAAAAGCGGACGAAATTCGCTGTTTCAGCGCATGGCGGGAGCACATTGAACATTTTTGAGACGGACCCTTTGAAGAAGCACCACGCGAGTATGTATAGACACCCGTAGCCGAACGCGTAGTGGCTTATCAGAAGCACACATTACGCTAAGCACGTTCAAGCAGGACCAAGCGCAGTGTTAGATTGTCTGTGCTTGAAGATGTGACATTAAATGGCCCCGATAGGACCTTGCTAGTGCGTTGTGAAGAGCAGAACATTTTAGATCAAATTTTTCCTTACATTATGTTGCCTTTCGAGGATAGCCGGTGTTTGCACTAGCGCTTTAAAGTATGTGCCAGGAAGGCATCAGGAATTAGTACCATACACAGATTGCAAAAAGACTACGAGATAGGCATTCTTTGTTTAGCCTTATCTGTATGGCTTCATGATCAAGCGTCATCAAGTAGAGATAACAGGTCTGACTTCTATCGTTGAAGGCTCAAACAAACGTATGAAAAAATCCTTGGCCAGTGTTCGGTTCTGCACTCATTTTCGACTTCTTACCACTATGGTAGCCATGAGCTGTACCCGCTCGAGCTACGAGCTGCATAGGACACGCAACGTATCCTGAATTCGTCTAACATACGAGCCTTGCAGCCGTGTCCGCTGACGGCAGGACTAACTGGTGCAAGATTACAAATGGTGCTTAGTCCGTTAAGTAATCAATTGCCTCCATGATTTGGAGCGTTCTCGTTCGTAATTGTGAAGCCATTGGTTTTATGCCTAGCGATACGGGCGGTTGGCATTCTCTACTTTCCCTCAAGCTTGAGACTTCTCGATACAAAGTGTCTCCGCTATAATCTGCATTATCTAAGATAGCGTTCAGTTGAGATCGCTATACGTTAATATATAATATCACTTCACGGCCAACGATACCTGTCCCCCTGCGAATAGCATTTCTGTGCAAAATCTGTTACTCTAAGGCTAACGTGAGCCGATATTATTGATTCTTTCAACATCAGAATAGGAGTAATTGTGCTCTAATGTGTCAAGCAAAACTCGACATTTATATAATTCATTAATCCACCGTACGTGTATCGGCTTTTATACCTCTCGGTAGGTCGATCGGTTTTGACCTGCCATCACATAATCGGACGTAAGCTTGACTTGCTCGATTCGAAGCGTATTCTGTTTAGGTCGGTACTAGGCAATTTTAGGCGGCAAACAGATAAGCGGGCAACAACGATCGTTTCCTACACTGCACAACTTGCCCTTGGAAAATCGAAGGACTTTTCCTCAGAGATATGTGCTGTCTCAGGGCAACAATAGCTGCCGGCGATAGGACAGCGGTGTGTATATTGACGCTTTAAGAGCCGGTTGATTCGGTATATATCTATGAATAATTGTCTCATGACAAGGAAAAGTCGTAGAGCACGATTTGGGCCTTCATCGCTCTAATGCAGAGATATGTAGACGGATGTAAACGGCGGCGGCGGCGGCGGCCCAGTCTTAAAAAGAAAAACCGAAAATAAATAGAACGTCTTTAAATATACGCAGTACATCACTGTAGTACTAATCAACTACTCAAAAATAACTATTACAGTCTTGTCCATCTGAGAAGTGATCTCACACTTGTACCTACCATCGTAGAATAACACAACTGAAATAAAAGCGTTGGTTGGGTGATTGTGTCATCATCGACTGTCGAGAAGGCCAAGAATTTAACGAAATGAATTTTTTTATCACAAAAGGAATTGTTGATCGATCGAAAATCCTCAAGAGCGGGCCATCTTATTTCTGGCACAGAGCCTTTCTTTCCTCTACTAAACTCATTAGGCAAATTAACTGCCATTAAAATGCACATTACTCTGTTTTCCTGTGTTATGTCTATTTTCTGTCGATTCGACCTCGGATAGTAAGTACCCTTTTTTGCTTTTATCATACTCTGTCTCTAGCTAAACTTTCCTCCACACAGCCAGGTAAGTCGAAATCGGCAATATGTTCGTAGTGCAACAACTGCTGATGGTCCAATTGTCAAGTGGAAACGGTCGGACGTTTCTGACAGCCATGAATCTTAAAGCGAGCACGCAAGAGAGCTAGTTTAGATGCTATTGTCAACAGCTTGACAGATAAAGGCATCTAGTTAGGAAAAGGGATGTCTCTGATTACCGGCTTTGGTTTATTTCACTGCTTGTCGCTGATGTAGTCAAGTGAGCCTTCTGTGCCGCTTCGACAGAATCAGTGGTTCCATATGTTCGGTAGGAAGTCTTCCTACATTGATGACTGAGTTCATAAAATGCTGATCCGCAAAATCACAATCATTCAATCGTTGTGAAGCATGCCTGCTTTCAGCCAGACTTGTTTCAGCCCGATACGTGGGGTGAGGCC